>NW_026872727.1:0-13659 GCF_032173495.1 Musca vetustissima
TCTGGACCAATTTTCATGAATATCTAAATCTGGACCGATGTTCTTGAAACTTGGCAGACATCAATCTAGGCTCAATCCAGTACGTTATGCCAAATTTCGTGCAAATCGAAAGATATATAGGGACTTTGGGGCACCATTTACATGAAATCGGACGAAACTTAATATGGGAGCTACATCTATATCTGGACCAATTTCCATGAAACTCGGCAGACATCATTCTAGACCTAAATGATTAGGGTGTACCAAATTTCGTGCAAATCGAAAGATATATAGGGACATTGGGGCACCATTTACATGAAATCGGACGAAACTATATATGGGAGCTATATCTAAATCTGGACCGATTTTCTCGAAACTTGGCAGACATCATTCTAGGCTCAGTTTTGTACGTTATGCCTAATTTAGTGCAAATCGAAGGATACATAGGGACTTTGGCACACCATTTACATGAAATCGGACGAAACTATATATGGGAGCTATATCTAAATCTCAAATTTCGTCAAATCGAAATATTGGCGGACATCATTCTAGGCTTATTTCAGTACGTTGTGCCAAATTTCGTGCAAATCGAAAGATATATTGGGACTTTGGGGCACCAAAGTCATTACATGAAATCGGACGAAACTATATATGGGAGCTATATCTATATCTGGACCGATTTTCATGAAACTTGGCAGACATCATTCTAGACCTAAATGATAAGGCTGTACCAAATTTCGTGCAAATCAGAGATATCTAGACCTAAATGATTAGGCTGTACCAAATATATATATATGGGAGCTATATCTAAATCTGAACCGATTTTTCCCAATTTCAATAGGGTTCGTCCTTGGGCCGAATAAGTGACCTATGCCAAATTCCAGCCAATTCGGATCACAAATGCGACCTGTACTTTGTTTACAATTTAACATGGACAGACAGACAGACGGACGGACGGACATACATAAATCGACTTAGAAAGTGATTCTATGCATATTCTCAAAAGGAACCAAGGGTCTATCTCAATTATTTTTGCCTGTTACAAACATATGCACAAAGACATAATACCCTGTACCACAGTGTGGTGGACCGAAAATTATCGCAGACCAAGTAAAATTATTTTTTTGAGACATTACATATTTTTTACCCAAAAAATAGGGAAGATCTTCACCTATAGAATTTATCCTAGTTAATACGAAAGCTATGTAGATCTAGAATAACGTGTTATAATAATGGAACCGATGATTTATAGTGTCCGCCGATCGTAAAAACTCTGTTTAGAGAAAAATTTATTAAATTGTTGAGAAACAATCACGTTAAATTTTTGAAATTTACAATGGACATTTTAAAGAGATATTCCTGAAAAGTTATAGATTCCCTTAAAAGAAAATAATTAAACTACTAAGGAAAGTTCAAAAGTCGGACGAGGCCGACTATATGATGCCCTACAGCACTTTGGATACATACAAAAGATGCTCATATGTACAATATCCTTTAGATAGACTAGACATAGCATCTTTGGAGCACCACTGAAATGGAATCGGAAGAAATTAACTGCGTGAAGTACATCGATATTTGAACTATGTTAAAAAACCCATACACATACCAACCTCTAATAACTTCAATGCGGTAAGCAAAGTGTTGTCAGTATTATCGGCAGTATGGTGTGGTATTTACTTAAAATCGAAAATATATATAAATCTAGACCTAATTCAGTACTCTGTGCAAAATTTTGTCTCAATAGGAATAGTACTGGGAATGGGAAATGGGTGCACCATTTACATAAAATCAGACGAAACTAAATATGGGAGCTATATCTATATCTGAACCGATTTTCTCTAATTTCAATAGAGTTCATCTTTGGACCAAATAAGTGACATGTGCAAAATTTCATCCAAATCGGATCATAAATGCGACCTGTACTTTGCTCACAAAAATTCATGGACGGACGGACAGACTGACGGAGATGCAAAAATCGACTCAGAAAGTGATTCTATGCATATTCTCAAAAGGAACCCCCTACCACAGTGTGATGAAGGGTATAAAAAGACGTACCATTTGAGGTGACATATCTAATCTGATTGATTAGTAAAAACGACATTAAGTTCGCCCGGGTCGAAATTTTTATACATTTCGCCAAAATTCAAAATTCCTTAAGTCTATCGGAATATTAATATGGGGAGTATATTATAATGTATAATGTTTCAAATTACAGACGGAAAATTTTAACGGAATTTGTATTAATGTATTTTTTATTCAATAGCTATCCGATATGTTAAATTGTTCCCATTCGGTTAAAAATGTATTAATACCGAAACAGAAGCTGAACTTTTATGTGGGATTATATCAAAATTTGGAACACTATACACCGCTCAAATGTATAAGTCAGCCGTTCAGAACTCTGTATACCAAATTAATTGATAATTATTGGTAAGAATATGAATTTGATAAATCGAATTAGGGCGGTTGAAAAACATGCCCAAATGTCTTAAAATACTGAATATTCAGGGGTACCATTTTATGAGGGCTACCCCGAGATATAATTTTTCGTAGCCACATCTGATAGCCAAAGTGAAATCAAAATACCAAATTATAGCTGATCCTGTTTAAAACGTGCATAAAACCTATAAAATACCGATATATGGGGCCATATTAAAAAGTTGACCGATACTGATAATTTTCGGTAAGAAGATTTGATAACCAATTAAAAACAAAAGTGGCAAATTCGCTTAATACCGCATAGTTGGCGTACCGTTACATGAGGAATGTACCGAAACGTGGAACGATGTGCTCTTTATACAAATCTATTGTTCACATTTAACCCGAGCTTTGCTAGCGTGACCATATATATAGTCACACTCATAATACGATCAAAAAATCATCTAAAAATCCTGTACCCGAGCAGTGCTAGTGTGAACATACTGCCATAGCCCAAAAATTGATTTTGTCGATTATCCTCATAAGAAAAAGAGGATACAAATCAAATTTTTGAATTCAGCGGCCCACAATCTAGAGACGCTGAAAATTTCGTCCCACAATTCGAAAAAATAATTATAGCACTATTCGGGTTAAGTATTTTCATGGTTCTAGCCTAATTTTCCAAGTTCAATATTTTTGTACCCTCCAACACAGTATGGAGGGCATATTAATTTTGTCATTCAGTTTGTTCTTGTTTTGCACAAAGTTGTCTTTAATCTGAAGACAGGTCACTTTCGTCGAAGGAATATATGGGTACCATAGGCGGTATTTTAAGGATTTTGGACACAGTTTTCAACCAAATTTGATATTTCGGTTTCCTATTGGGTGGCTAATCTTCCTGCAAAATATTATTACAATTTTAGAATGGGGTTGTCCTTTGTCTACAGGCAGTTCAAGTTCGAAGAAGGGATATATCGGTCTACGTTTTGGGGTAGACTTCATTTAAGGGTACCTCAAATTTGCGGTAGTTCTGACAAATTTTTACTTTCATCCAATTTCGATTTGCACGATATTTTGTGTAGCATATTGAATTGAATCTAGAATGACGTGAATTAATTTTGGTTGTTACATTATATATAGTATAGCGTAGTGGATTGAAATCGGTTAAGTTTTAGATATAGCTTCGATATATATTTTCGTCCGATTACATCTAAATGGTGTACCAAATAACTTAAGTTGTTCCGACCAAATTTAAACTAGAATAATTTGTATTGCATTTTATAAAACATATTCAGATGTAGATATAATTCCTATATATTTTCGTCTAATTTCATGCAAATTGTGCACCAAATAATAAGCGTTTCTTTGATCAAGATAAATATTGGACAGCGAACTTTACTGCAGCATACCAAATGGTGGATGCCACGTTTGCTCAAATACATCGAAATAAAGCTCCCATACATAATTTCAGAATGGTATGTGTATGGATTGATTTAAATTATTTGAAATATCTATGTAGTTCACACATTTAATTTCTTCCGATTCCATTTTAACGGTCCTCTCAAGGAGCTTGGTCTGCTATATCTACACAATTTTGTACATACAAACATCTCTTGTATGTACCCAAAATGGTGAAGGGTATCATATAGTCGACCATGTCCAATTGTTGGAAGTTTCTTACTGGTTTTATATTATAATACACAAATACAAACTCCATAAGCATCCCAGATAAATACACATAAAAGCATCGACCACATACTTTGATATAATTTCATCTTTAGATGACTTTTCTCACACGAATGTCGATGATATCTTGCTACTAATACAGAACAACAAATTCATTCAAGAATTTTATATTAAAAAATATTATTTTATTTTTTATTATTAATGACCATAAAACGTAACCTGCAACATCGTTAACAAGTCATTCCCAGACCCACCAAAAAATATAAACATCTTGGCGATCTTCTTCATTTTCATGTATGTCCAATTGGCTATCCTGTGTCCCATTAAACATAAAAACCACACACACAGACCGACCGACACTTCTACTATTTCGTGGTAGACCTCCGTAGTTGTTTGTCATAATGCGTGGCTAAGGTGATAACGCCGCCAGATCAAACAGCCAAATGCCGCCAAAATACATCCTTAACATTCATTAGCGTAAACCTTCTACTTGTTTTTTTGGCGTAACAAATTTTATTTGGTTCATTCATTGTTGTGTTCTCGTGTGGAATGTTATGTTCGGTTGATGTTGGGGGTTTTCATTTTCAAAGCGGTCAAATAAATTATGTTACCTTGAATTCATATTGCATCATTGACAATTTGGGGTTGGGTTCAAATTTGTGATGCCTTTTCGTAGTGTGGTCCTTGGCATTAGCAGTTGTTATTTTTTTTGGAGAGGAAGTAGTGATGTTCGTAGTTTTTAAAAAATTTGGGATTAGAATTATTTTTGGAAAAATTTATTAATGAAAATCAATCTAGGGCATTTATAATCGTTATTTTATGGGAAAAGATTAGGGGGAAAAGACTGTGAATACACCTGCCCAATGAAACTAGTTTATAATCGAATAAATAATTTGTTTTTTTTTTTTTCAAATGATCAAGGACCCGCTTTCTTACAAATATTATCCTTCTATGAAACATTCTAAAAATGTGAGAATTATTATTTTTATTCCCATTTAAAAAATTGTGTTTATAGAAATACTTTTTATAAATATTAAAAATGCAATCAATGTTAAAAACACACAAACCAAATATTTCTAAATTTTTCTTATCTCAAAAATTAAGAAATCAACACTGACAAATTAAGGATGACATTTCACAACCGAAACAATTATGAATGACCTCAACAATCTAAACAACACTAATTTTTGTCAAATTTTTGAGAAATTTATTTTGAACCACAGCTAAAAAATATGCTGGTGGTTGTATTAAAAAAGTTGCTTAAGTCATTATTTATTTTGTTCAACTTCCTTCATATCTCAAATCTCCGGATAATGGTTGAATATCACAATGATGATGGTGACGATGATGGATGCCTCTTGATGAAGGGCGTTACTCGATGTTAAATCATTTATCATCATGTAAATAATCTGTGGTAATTTAATATAATTTGACACTAAACATTATTATAATAAACCCGCTAACAACAGCAACAACAACTACAGTAAATATTGTTCTCTACATTCGGATGTTGGTATATCACACTTGCCTAGTGTTGGGGTGGAGAATTCTCTTGGTATAGTTTCTTAGAATAAACTTTACACATTGATAAACATAATTTATCTTTATTTGTTCATCGAAATATTATGGCATTCCGGGTCAAGGAACCTACCAAAAACCGTAATCATAAACATTGTTGGGCCACAAAACGGAATTGCCCTAAAAATTATTATTATATCAGATTGAGGGAGAGCAAAACTTTTCTATGTCCTGTCAAAAGTCATTAAAGGCCAATAAGAAGTTGTTTTTTGGTGAAACTTTTGACACACTTAGGTGACGGGTGGGTGATAGTAGTGGAAGATGTTGTCAAAAGAACTTGAGAAGGGAATAACATTTGAATTTAGTTTGAGGGTCAATTATTAAATTATTCATATATTAAATTTCAAAATTATTAGTATAAATGCCTAAGAAGCGATTGCTATTTTAAATAATCTTGTATTTATTATTGAACTATTGGATTTTGTAATTGCTCTAGTGACCACTATTATAACCTGAAGATCGGAATTATTACAAGGGGAACATGAAATCGCAAGAAACTATATGTGGATGCTATATCTATACCCAAACCGATGTAAACAAAAATTAACAAATTTGTATTCGCTATCCAAATATTCGACATAGTTAGCCTAAAATTGGATGTTTGGTGTACCATTTACGAATATATATATATATATAACCTATATCGATATCTGATCCGATTGAAACTTAACACACTTAATAGAGACTTCACTCAATGCGTTACGCAAAGTTTCGTCCCAATCGGGTAAATCTTTGGAGTTTGGTGCATTTACATAAAATCGACCGGAAACATATATGAGAGCTATATCTATATCTGAACCGATTCCAAAAAAACTTAACATCACTTCATTTCACTGTCCTGTATAAATCGACTCAGAAAGTGTTCTATGATTATATCGTCTTCTTTGTATGTTACAAAAATATGCACAAAGATAGAACAACCTGTAATACAGTGTGATGAAAGCCAAAAAAGGCGTAACAACGTGTCCAAACTCCCCAAAATATGGAAAATTTGGGGGTACCGATATACCGGAACAAAGTGGACAATATTGATAATTTTTGGTAGAAAGATTTGGAGCCCAATGACAACCCAAAATACGAATTTACAGCTACACTAAAATACGTTATATGGGGAATACCTCGAAATGTGAATGCAAAATTTCAGATCTCTATCTCAATTGCTTCGAAAGCTAGGTTGATTGTCTAGATCTTTTTAAAATTGCTCTGATGAAGAATGGTGTAGGGTATAAAAGCACTTTCGAAAAAATAACCCTCAGCCTATTGTTTGCGGGGGTTTTCGAAATTACACACACGCCTTATTATTCGCTTTTTATAAGGTATATTTGTTATCAAAGAGGTTTCGGATTATTGTTGATCAAATTGGTTATTCACTTTGCTTCAAATAAACATACAATTGTATAAAATATTAACCCTTTATGGGGGATGCACCAGAAGGAGTTAGATAAGAGGTTGTGCAAAGTTTGATTCG
Organism: Musca vetustissima; assembly: GCF_032173495.1. NCBI lineage: Eukaryota > Metazoa > Arthropoda > Insecta > Diptera > Muscidae > Musca > Musca vetustissima. Next base: position 7,130 of record NW_026872727.1, read on the forward strand.
AATCGAAAAGTCTCGTGATATTATAAAATCCGCTACTTCGTATGTGGAAAGGGAATACAAAAAATATTTCGTATGGAATCGTGAATACTCTAAATTTGTTGTAATATTGTTTGCGAATTAGTAGTCTTCATACACATAAGTACTATTTTCTGAAATCTCTCTTTCTTCCGTTAAACAGATTAAACCAGTAAGGAAAGTAGTAAAGTACCCCATGCAAATTTTCATGCAAGTCGAATGATATATACGGACTTTGGTACACCATTTACATATAATCGGACGAAGTTATATATGGGAGCTATATCTAAATCGGAACCGATTTTCACGATGTTTAACACACATCGTTCTAGACTTAATTCAGCTCGCTGTGCCTAATTTCGTGTAAATCGAAGGATATATAGGGAGTTTGGTGCACTATTTACCTAAAATAGGACTAAAATATATATGGGAACTATAACTATATCTGAACCGATTTTCCCAATTTCAATTGGGTTCGTCCTTGGGCCAAATAAATGACGTATGCCAAATTTCATCCAATTCTTATCATAACTGCGACCTGTACTTTGTTTACAATTTAACATGGACAGACAGACATGCATAAGTTGACATAGAATGTGATTCTATGCATATTCTCAAAAGGAACCATGGGTCTATCTCGTTTTCTTTTGCCTGTTACAAACATATGCACAAAGACATAATTTCTGTACTACAGTGTAGTGAAGGGTATAAATAGATCAGAATTCCAATTATATATTTTAGCAAATACGTACAGGTTCCGCATTTACGACCATTTAATACTTTTCGAACACATAATTACACATTTTCAAGACCTACATACTAACACCACTAAATTTAGTACCAGTTAGTATAAAAACCCTTTGATACTTCTTTCTCCGTCAGTGACCCACATTACAAACTTTAGGTTTCCAGCTCTCTCCGGTGTCGAAATCGAGATTTATTGCATTTGCTATTCTATTTACTATTCGTACACATCAATTCGAGTTCCCAAAGTTATCTCCATAGCTAAATACTACACTTCAACAGTAATCTAAATTCCAAATCTCAGGATCCAATCAAATCCAAATTGTTCCATGTTTAGTACGATCAAACTCATAAGTATAAATTTCTAAAACTACATCAATCTTACTCTCCAACAGTAATTTTAATTCCACCAAAGTCCAAATTTAGTACTTTTCGTACTCATAAGTACGAATGTTCAAACATACCTCAATCCTGATTTCAAACAGTAATCGTAAATCAAAAGTTAAGAATTCCACCTCCGTCTGTTCATCAAAAACAAAATTGTACCAGATTTGGTACCATTCTGTATTTTTCGTACCCATATTCCAAACTATATCAAATGTACACTCCCACAGTAAACTATGTTGCAACTTTCGGGATTCGTTCTCCAAAGTCTAAACTGCACCAAATTTTGTTCTTTTTGTACCCATAAGTACAAATTTCCAAAACTACCCCAGTCATGTTTTCCAATAATTACCTTTAGTCCACATTTAAAGATTCCAGCTCTATCCGTTCACCAACAACCAAATTTAGTACCATTTATTACTTTTCGTAGAGTTAAATACGATTTTATAAAACTTCCTAAAGTCCACACACCAACAGTAATTTTAATGATAAATTTCAGGATCCCAGCCCTATCCGTAGCGTAGCATATTTAGTAGCTTAAGTTTGAATTTTCAATTCAATACTGTCTCAATCCTGTACTCTAACAGTAATTTTATTTTCAAATATAAGTTTTCTATTTCTATCTTTACCCTTTCATTAAATCCAAATTGTACTAAACTTAGTACCATTTAGTACACATAATCATGCATTTTCAAAACTACCTCCATATCTCAATCCTACACTCCACCCTGGATTTTCATTCCAAAATGAATTTACCCTATTTAGTACCATTTAGTGCTTCTCGTATCCAAAAGTACGAAATTCCAATACTACCTTAATCCTGTGATTTGCATTCGAGTTAAATGGGCATGTTCAAAGGTGCCCCACCCATTGCATTTTACGGAAATTTATAATAACTTTAGTTATGTATGAAATTATTGTTGGGATGCAAAAAATATTTTTGACGAAAGAAAACTATCACAGAATTCTTCATGCGCCCTTACAACCAAATGAATAAAAGTTTACAATGACACTGCGAAAACATGGTTACCCATGCCCATTTTGTCGACAACTGAGAAAGCAAGCCAAAGTGGTTTACGCACATAGAGAACAAGATTGCCATATACAAAAATGTGGTTGCGGGTCGAAAAAATGTTAAACCAAGATTTTATGAGCGCTGTTCAAAGGTGCCCACTTTCAAAGGTGGCCCCCTCTCCCCTACTTTTCGTACACAAAGTAAAATTTTTTAAAGCTACATCAATCCTGTATTCCAACAGTAGTCCTAAATTCCGATTTTCAGGATTCCATCTATATACACTCAACTAAAGGCAAATAGTACCAAATTTAGTACCTTTAGTACTTTAAAAAACATAAGTATGGAAATCTTAATCCATTTCCATACATCAACACCACTTCCAAACCTGTATTCCATATACAATTTCAAGATTTTAGCTATGAATGTTCAATATATGGGCAATATTGCCAATAACTCGGGAATTACTTAAGTATATGAAAAAAGTGAATGAAAAAAGTGTTTGAATTTTACTTCTGGTTTTAATGCGCAAACAGGAAATTCTAAAAATCAATTATAAGATAATTGTAGTCGCGAATCTGAGTAATTTGATATCTATTTTGTTTATCTAGTAATACTCATCCGAAGGTGGAAATTTTGTGCGATCAAATTTCTAAAAAACTTATTTTTCTGGTCAAATTTTTAGATCTGTCAATTGAATGATATGGGTACCCGATCAATAAGGTTTTTTACGTTTCGGATGATATAAAATCTTCTTCGTGAAAATCCATCTACTAGAACGGCGGGAACTGGCCTTCCAAAAACACGAAATTTGGAAAAAATGTTTTTTGAAAATATCGGGATTTGTTTGCGTTTTCTGTGGATAATTTCCGTTTCAATAAATTACCTGTTCAGCCGAAAGAGAGATGTAACCAATTTATCTCAAAAAAATAGATTGTGCTGGGTCATCCATGGTTCTAATGGACCGCGTTGAAATCGGTATAGATCGATGCATTTTTTAATGGCATATGGAGTTTTCGGAAATTATTCGCGTTTTACGAGTTTTTGGGTACTTCAAAGCAACATGTAGTACATCTTAGCCGTCAAATGAAATTTCGCAAAATATACATGGATTGGAAGAAAAAACCCAGCCTTATCTCACGCTTACACACCAACAACATCCCACACTCAAAATTTTCTAGCTTCAGCCGTTTCGTCTGGGCGATGATCTTTCAGTCACTCACTCGCTTAACACTAAGCTCTTATATATATATATATATATACATAGATTTTTTTGCATAATTTTGACCATTTGAATTTAAACTAAGTTAGGAAAAAAATGTTAAGATGTACAAAGTTTGGATGAAATCAGTTACTCACTTTGAGAGTTATCGTGCGCATCAGTCGGCCAGAAAGACAGGGGACGGACATCACTGGTTTTACATGACAAATTGTTATATCTATTATATGCTGTACGGTTTAATGAAGGTGTTACCCACACACTTCTACTGACCCAGTAAGATCAGAATTTCATTTTAACTCGTTGAACCCGATCTTTACCACAAAATGTAAATTAGTTCATAATTTATTACTTCTAGCCGTTGAGTAATTCAATACCAATGTACATCTTCATGGAAATCGTTTCTTTGCCATAAAATATTATAGACACTAATAAAAATTGATATCATTTATTAAATATTTGTATAAAATCGGGAGAAAATAAATAGTTAACAAAATAATAATATTGTTTCGGATAAAGGAAAAAATATCAAATTTCATTAACGTTAACGTTTTGTTACAATTCAGTTTTTGAAATGTTATACCACAAATCGACTGCTGTTTATGTCAAAACAACGGGAAATCAATTCATGTACCTTATTTTTGTGGTTGTAATTCTATCTATCTGATTTTTTTATGAAATTTTCCATAAAAATTTGTAGCAAAGTCTACCTAAAAAACATGAACATTTCCTCTTCTTCTTTTATGGTACCGAAGGCAATAGAGAAACGTTGGTGTTTCCGTTTTTTGTGTTTTCTTTGGTTACATTTTTATAATTTTCCAAAGAATCTAAACAAATTGGGTTTCATTATTTAACTTTGACACCTCTAACCAGAGGTTTGTGGAGGTGTTACATGCAAACGATGCTGCAGCTATTATTGTGTAGAACGAAAGAATGAGCATGGCAAGAAAGGTGCTAAGAAAGAAAGCAAATCTTGTTTAAATTAATCTTCTTTCAAAGCCAGCAAATAAGGCACGAAACACTGACTGGGAGTTTATTTTTCACGGCGATAGCTATTGTTGTTACTGTTGTCTTTGATTCATTGTAGGTGTAAAATTTGTCAGCTTTTATAAATTGTTTGTGATAACACTCGAATGTGTTTAATTTTCGAAAACACACAAAAATCCCGAAACACATATCCACAAGATAAGCCACAATCTATTAAGGCAAAGAAGATGGAGTGTGTGGTGTGGCACGGAGAGAACTTTAGAACATTTCACTTTTTGTTCCATTCAAATAACTTCGGCTACACTTGTTTACTGAGTGAAAGGAAATGCCAGTACACATATTTGTCAATTTACCACCAAAAACAAATACACAATTTACACATTGCAGTGTGTGTGTGGGTGTTTTAAGAAGTTTTAGCGCCAAAGACACAGAAAGTTCAAGGTATTTTTTCGTTTGAATGATGACTGCCCCAGTAAGAGATTACACCAGAGCAAATATATATTTAAGATTTTTTGGATAAAAGTGAATTTGATATCTTTGACCGATTAAGCATGTGCTGGTAAACATGTAACGGAATGGTGTGATACCTTTACACTTATCTTTCGAACTGCAAACATAAGGAACATTTTTTGTTTGAACTTTAAATACGACGTTTGCACTAACAGGTGGAACTTTAGTTTTGAACTTTATACATCTTGTAGAAACTTAGACCCATCAACAAATTATGTTACTTAGATAATGTGATAGAGCAGTGCATAACATTTCGAACCTGTTGCCAAGTACATGAGGTTGTTGGGCATGTCTATAATGCGCCTATCACCTATGTGGACTGAAGCCATCGAGGTACATTTTGGAATTTTTAAGATCTTCATGGCGAAGAATCTCTAAATGAGTATTTTGGATTCTCAAATGGTAAAAACTTCCTAGTAGAAAATGAAAATATATCGAGCCATATTCGCCAAAAAAGGTAACCCTCAGATTTGAGATTTTACAGGAGAAGACTATACTGACTTCAGTACATTCTGGAAAAATTTCGTGCCAATTGGCCTATTTCTATCCCTTTGGTGTATTATAAACCAGTGAGCGGAGCAGTATAGTGGGGCGGGGCCAACCATACGATACCCTACACAACTACCACGGAACTCTAATTTTATGCGGATCTTTATTCCGAGCCTGGGCAGTATTTCGTGATATTTGCTCTCCCTGGCCCGATTAGAGGTCAACAGCACCTCATCCTTACACTGACATATTTTCCGAATATTACTATTCATATTCAGTACAGCCCTTCTAATTAATTGTCCATATTTTCTTCACCGTAAGTTGTGTTGTAATGTTTGGTCTATTATTGGCATCGACTCGAAATAACGCAAACAAATTAAGTATTTTGTCCACTTCATCCCATAATTATAATCTGGTCATAACCGAAAGTTATAGACGTTGTCCTTGACCATAATGGAAACTCATGGAAATTAAAAGCGATCAGTGCTATATTTCCGATCTTTAGTGTGGTAATGAGTTACTAAATAATATCTGAATGCGCAAGCACCTGTAAATATTTAAGTTTAACTCCCACTCCCATGCACTCGGATGCATACGTCAATATAATTGATATGAATTTAAAGACCACCCATTCCTCTAAGATATTCTATTAACTTTTTGGGTCTCTGTCCTTCAGGAGTAAATATATACGCTATACAAATACAAATTTTTTCATTTTTCACATAAAAGTCAGGATCCATTTGAGCCGCTAAATATTGACCGATCTTTATCAAAACAGGCATGCTTATTCTTTGGCCCGATCTCCTTCTCCATGTAAGATTTCGCGGTAAAATTTCGGACCATAATTGCGCTCCCTAGAGCGACCACAAACCCCGACACAAATTAAGTATTTGGTCCATTTCATCCCCTAAATATTCACCGACCTTTACCAAACACAATATGGATCTTCATTGGCCAGAACCCATCCTGCATGCAAAATTTCGTGAAGATTGGTCCATAACTGTGGCCTGTATCGTGTTTACAAATTATAATGGACAGACGGACGGACACACATGTCTAGATCGACTCAGCTAGTCGAGATATGATAATCGGTATACTAAAAGGTGGGTCTAGGACCAATATTTCGCGGCGTTACAAACACTTGGGGGTGCTCAAAGTTATAATACCTTG
>NW_026872728.1:0-13758 GCF_032173495.1 Musca vetustissima
TAACTTCAGGGAAGTTTTTTGTTTAAATCTACGATTATTGATCCGACAGTGCTTCACAAAAATTCTTTAAAATATCCACACTTATTAGTCGGATAGCGCTTCACTAAAATCCCTTAAAAATTCACTTTCACTATCGGGACCCAGATAGTGCTGGTGCACCATTTACCTAAAATCGGGCGAAACTATATATGGGAGCTATATCTAAATCTGAACCGATTTTCACGAAACTTAGCACACATCGTTCTAGACCTAATTCCATAGGCTATACCAATTTCCGTGCAAATCGAAATATATTTAGAGACTTTGGTACACCATTTCCCTTAAATCGGGCGAAACTATATATGGGTGCTATATCTAAATCTGAACCGATTTTCACGAAACTTAGTACACGTCATTCGAGACTTAATTCAATACGCTATGCAAAAATTCGTGCAAATCAAATGATTTTCAGGCACTTTGGTGCTCCATTTACATTAAATCGGGCGAAGCTATGTATGGAAGCTATATCTAAATCTGAACCGATTTTCACGAAACTTAGCACACGTCAATCTAGACCTAATTCAATAGGCTATACCAAATTTCGTGCAAATCGAAAGATATATAGGGACTTTGGTAGACCATTTACCTAAAATCGGGCGAAACTATATATGGGAGCTATATCTAAATCTGAACCGATTTTCACGAAACTTAGCACACGTCATTCTAGACTTATGCCAAAATTCGTGCAAATCAAATGATTTTCATAAAATCGGACGAAACTATATATGGGAGCTATATCTAAATCTGAACCGATTTTCAATAGGGTTCGTCCTTGGGCCAAACAAGTGACATGTGCCAAATTTCATTCAAATCGGATCATAAATGCGACCTGTACTTTGTTAACAAAAATACATGGACGAACAGTCGGACATGCATAAATGGACTCAGAAAGTGATTCTATGCATATTCTCAAAAGGAACCATATACACAAAGAGATAATACCCTGTACCACAGTGTGGTGAAGAGTATAAAAATCCAAGATTATGGGTCTGACAGTGCTTTAAGAAAATCCTTCTAAATATCCATGCTTATGGGTCCGATAGTGCTTCACTGAAATTCTTTAAAAACCAAGCTTATGGATCCGACAGCGTTTCAAGAAAATTGTTCTAAATATCAAGGTTTATGGGTCGGATAGTGCTTTTCTAAAATCATTTAAAAATTCACTCTTATGGTAGCGATAGTGCTTCACAAAAATTCTTCAAAAAATCCACGTTTATGGGTCCGACAGTACTTTAAGAAAATCGTTCTAAGTATCCAGATTTTTGGGTCCGATAGTGCTTCACTAAAATTCTTTTAAAAATGTACGTCCATATTTCCGATAGTGCTTTACTAAAATTCTTAAACATCAAGAAATGTCTTTAAAAACTTCCAGCTTATGGAAATTTATTTTAATTTATTTTACGGCTCAAGCCTCATCCCATTTAATTCTCTAAAAACTTACAGAACTTCTTAAATTCCCTAATATGACATTCTACAATTAACCTAATTTGCATTTTACATTGGATTTTTATGCATTCTTTTCTAAGAACATATACACACATTTACACATATAAGATATGTATATATGTATGCACCTAGGTGGCAATGATTCTTGTTAGTTTTGATTTTGTTTTCTTTTCTTCTAGTCTTTTTTCTTCTACTTCTGCTTCTTCCTTTTCTGCTCTCTTTTATTCGTATTTTCATAATAAAATCGCATTTAATTGGTTAACAAAGACCTTATTCTTGAATTTTGTTATTCTTGGAGATTGGTTCAGAAACCATGGAGGAGGGGGAAGGTGGGAGTGCAGTGCGGTTCAATGCATTCGCTTGCATGATTTACAGAATTTTCGTTTCGTCATTCAACTTGTGAATGGATTTAGCTTAAGTCTGTTATTGTTCGATATCGTGTGTGTTTCGGGGTTCTTTTTTGTTGTTATTGTTGTTGCTTGCTGCTTCGTTTTTAATTAAGACTCTAGCTAGTGTTGAGAAATTTTTATTTTTTGAAGAGACTTTACAAGATTACGACAATCGATGAATAATAGTAACGTAAACATGGATTTCTTAATGGAAAGAACTTGAATTAGTTTTTGAGCAATTGGAGTGAATTTAGAAGAGATTATTTGGAAGGAATGTCGAAGATATAGGGAATCTGTAGAATATTAAAGAAATTCCATGAAACTATTTCGGACCCATCAGAACGAAATTTCATGATGGATTATCAGAAACATGGAATTCTTGAGAAATTTGTTTGTCGGCCATTCGAAGCTATAAGCGTGGATTTTAAAGAATTTTCTTGAAGCTCTATCGGGTCTATAATTGAGATTTTTTAGAACAATTATCGACCGTATAAATATGGATTTTGAAGGAATTTTCTTTACGCTCATTCTGACCTTTAAACAAGAATTTGTTAAAGAATTTTCTTGAAGCCCAACGGACATGACAAGTACATTTTTAAATTTTAATTTAAATGAGTGTCGGGGATTTTTAAAAACACTTTATTGAAGCACTATCGGACCGATGTGCGTGGATTTTTCTAAGAAATTTATTGAAGCTTAATTGAACTCATACGCGTGGATTTTTAAATAATTTCCGTAAAGCACTATCAGAGCCGTAAACATGCGTGATTTTTCACGAAATTTGTTGAAACTCTATCGACAACATAAGCGTGTATTTTATAAGACATACATTTTGTTAAGAAATTTATTGAAAGTATATTGGATTCATCAACTTGGATTTGTATTTACAACACTGTGGTACAGGGTATTATGTCTTTGTGCATATGTTTGTAACAGGCAAAAGGAAACGAGATATACACATGGTTCCTTTTGAGAATATACATAGAATCACTTGCTGAGTCGATTTATCCATGTCCGTCCGTCTGTCTGTCCATGTTAAATTGTAAACAAAGTACAGGTCGCATTTATGATCCGATTTGGTTGAAATTTGGCACAGCTCATTGATTTGACCCAAGGACGAACACGATTGAAATTGGGAAAAATCGGTTCAGATTTGGATATAGCTCCCATATATATATTTTTGTCCGATTTAAGGTAAATTGTGCAACAAAGTCCCTATATATCCTTCGATTTGCACCAAATTCGGCATGGCGTACTGAAGTGAGTCTACAATGATGTGTGTTAAGTTTCGTAAAAATCGATTCAGATTTAGATATAGCTCACATATATAATTTAGTCCGATTCTTAGTAAATGTTGCACGAAATTTTGCACAACATACTGAAGTTAGTATAGCCTAACATGGACCAAGTTCTATTGAAATCGGTTCAGATACTTCAACTACCTGTTGTGGAGGGTATTCAAATATCGGTCCAGACGATCATAACACTTTTTCACTTATTTATTCAAAACTAGCACTATTGGAAAACATATTAGAGAAGTTTTGAAAAATGTTCAATATTTTATTCGACTCGTAGTTTGACTTAGATTGATTTGAAAAAATCAAGGTGCTTAAATAAGAAACTTTGTTGAACTCTTCTAAAACCAGAATTTATATAGGATTGGGTGCATTGGCGCCCACTAGATCAAATACCTATTAAATAGTAAAAACAGTCAGAATTTAGAAACTTCTGTCACTGATATTTCGGCTCAGGTTATAACTAACATTTTATGAAAAAAAATATTCACATATATAGGAAGTTTTATTAAAACAGAAACGCAGTCAAGTTAAATACCACAACAATTAGGTTAGATTAGGTTGAAAAGAGGGGTGGATGATACCACCACATGTCCAACATGAGAAGAACATACACAACACATAAGCCATTTGAGGCCTTATGTGCGCTCTAGAAATGCGGAGAAAGTCAAGTCAAGAATTAGTGAAAGTTTATATTAAAACCAGTAAGGAAAGCAATAAAGTCGGACTGGGCCGACTATATGATACCCTTCACCACTGGGGATACATATGTAGAATATGTATCCTAACAAACGTTGCCTCTTCTAAAGAACATTGACATGAAATAGAACGAACATAGATCGGACGAAAATATATATGGGAGCTATATATAAATCTGACCCAATTTTCTCGAAACTTAGCACACATCATTCTGGACCTAATTCAGTACACCTAAGTCTGTTTATACACGGTCTTTTTGTACACGGTTTCAGGGACGTACGCAGGGGGGCGGCCCTGGGGGCCCGCCCCCCCCCAAAATGGATTTTTTTCATAGTAAATTTATGTTTGCAACAGCGAATTTGTTCATTTTGTAGTATGTATGTTCATATCACAAAAAAGTATTTATGAAAGAAAAAAGTCTGAAACCATCGATAGTTTGCGAACACTAGCTTAAAGATTTAAGTGAATTCCCCTTTGGAACCAATCTACCGTGTAAAAACAGACTTAGGTGTACTCTGTGCCAAATTTCGTGCAAATCGAAAGATATATGGGGACTTTGGTGCACCATTTACCCTAAATCGGACGAAACTATATATGGGAGCTATATCTAAATCTGACCCGATTTTCTCGAAACTTAGCACACATCATTCTGGACCTAAATCTGTACTCTGTGCCAAATTTCGTGCAAATCGAAAGATATATAGGGACTTTGGTGCACCATTTACATTAAATCGGACGAAACTATGGGAGCTATATCTAAATCTGAACCGATTTTCTCGAAACTTGGCACACATCATTCTGGATCTAATTCATTACTCTATGCCAAATTTCGTGCAAATCGAAAAATATATAGGGACTTAGGTACACCATTTACCTTAAATCGGACGAAAATATATATGGGAGCTATATCTAAATCTGAACCGATTTTCCCATTTTCAATAGGGTTCGTCCTTGGGCCAATGAAGTGACCTGTGTCAAATTTCATCCAAATCGGATCATAAATGCGATCTGTACTTTGTTAACAAATATACATGGACGGACGGACAGGCGGACATGCATAAATCGACTCAGAAAGTGATTCTATGCATATTCTCAAAAGGAACCCTGGGTCTATCTCGATTATTTTTGCCTGTTACAAACATATGCACAAAGACATAATACCCTGTACCACACTGTGGTGAAGGGTATAAACATTTGGGTTTGATTCCCCTATGAATCTAGAAATTACGTGTTTTTTGCGAACTCCTTCAATATTCTCTATTCAAATATTCACGGTTAGTCCGTAAAGAGTGTCATTTCCCAAGAATTGTCTCGAAAGCATGTAAATGTTGGGTAATGGCACAGGAAATAGTCCAGCGTTTCACTGTCTTCCCCACACGCTCTGCATATGCTACTACCATCGCATCCAATCTTGAGTAGATGTGCCTTCAGTCTGAGGTGTACCGTCAGAATACCCGTCAGTCGACTTATTTCTTTTTTGTTTAGCCTTAGGATTTGTTTAATTTTGTCGCCCCATAAGATTTTGGTGATTTTTCCTGTCCCCTCATTATCATTATCGCTAAAGGGTTTGGCGGTATTCACATCGATTGTGGGTAGAGCAGTAGCACTCCTAGCTGGTTGCTTTGCTATCTCGTTGCCTAAGATTCCTTGGTGACTCGGTACCCATATAATTCGTACATGCCCTTATTGTGAGAAATCATAACGTTCCCGTACAGATTAGATTTAACTGTTTTGGAAGATATTGCCTTTATAGCTTCCTTACTGTCCACAATGATATTTATTGTATTTTGTCGATCTGTAAGACGAAGAGAAATTTCGGTACCCGGTTCTTCGATAAAAAGAACCACAACAATTAGTAAATATGTTTGAAAGTCCTCTACCATTGAAGAGACAATGGTACCCCAATACATTCTAGCCTTCATTTCCAACCGAAGTATGATATTCTCAATTTTCAGACTTCCTTCCAAAAAGGTCTCAACTGGAGTTTTGTTATAAGCCCCATATTATGGGTAATATAATATTTTACGATTTTAAATAAATATTGATTTGGCACATAAAATCCAAAAAATTGTATTTAGTTTTAAAATAATGTAATAGTATTTTTTAAATTTATTTTATAATAGTCTGTTTTCTCCTTCTGGTTTGACTTCTTTGGTCAAATTAACAAGTTGATGTAATAAATATACACACATATATTACCTTGTATATGAACGTGTGTGTGTGTGTTTATGACCACAGCATGAAACCTGATCACAATGACATTTGTCCGTCAGTCAAAACCAAGCTAGCAAACCTTAAAATCATAATAATTGTTTCTTGTTTTCCTTTTTTTTGCATAAACAATTGTAAAAAGAAACCAGTCATTTGCTACTAAAGAACTGCAACTGGTAAGGAAATTAAGATTGGTAATCTAGAAAAAGAGAATAGAAAAATAAATAAAAACACAGACACACACACGAAGACAGACAATGTTGGAGACCACTTTAGGAAGTTTTTGTTATTTTCTTTTTTTTAATTTCGAATGAAGTCAGTAGGCAAACTGGCTAAAGTGGTTGGTTAGTTGGTCGGTCGGTTGGCAGGTTGGTTGGCTGCAACTTGCAAAACCAGATCTTTAGGAAATCAGTCAGGTATCACTTCAAGTACGAAAAAAGAGTAAATATTGTTTTTGCTGCTGTTGTTGCTAGTTTCGTTTTGTTTTGGAAAATCCCCCAACAATAACAACAATGTCAATGACAACAATAAACAAATGCAAGACAACAACAAGAAAAACAACAAAACTTAATTGTTATTGTAGCAATTGTTGTTGTTTTTATCTAAACACTACATTGAGGTAAAAGAAACAAAAAAAAAAGACAATAAACAACTAACAAGAACCCTCCAACAGAACCTCAAAGCACAACAACAGAAAACGTTTAAACAAATTGCAATATTTAAAAAATAAAACCGACAAGAATAAGACAAAACAATTTCATATCTAAGAGAAGTGGGTGATTTAAATTTTAATATAAATGCATAGCTGTTATAGAAGATCAGAAGGTCTTCCTAGAGAAAACTAAACAATTCATCATATAGAATAGGAGGAGTAGACCAAACAGACAAAAACGACCTTCTTATAAAAGAGCGCTGGATTCTATTATAGAAGTAGACCTTCTTATTATCCATAATAGAAGAAGACTTTCCGTAGGACTTATTATGGAACCACATTATGTCTTCTTATTGAATGATTTTTCTTATGGAAGACGAAATAGATCTTCTTGTGAACATAGTGGTTCTGTTTAAGGGGATTAACAGGTTTTTCTTATAGGTTTTTTAAAAATCTTATGAAAGGTCAGTACATTCTTCTTATAAAAAAGGATCGAAGGTCTCATCCGTTAGATTTCCGAAAGGTATTTTTTGTAAAATACCAGAAAAAACAAGGGTCTTCTTATAGAAGAATTAAATGGTCTTCTTATTAAAGAACTGAAGCGTCCTTCTTATAGAAAACAAGAAGGCTCTTATTATAGAAGACCACAAAAGTCTTCAAGTAAAAGACCAAAAGGCTATTCCTATAGAACACAGGAAGGGTCTTCATATAGTAAACGAAGGAGGAAGGCCAGAAGGGTGTTTTTTATTGTTACAAATCAGAAGTATCTCAATACGGAAGACCACAAAGGTCCTAGTAAAAGTGCTTAAAGACCATCCTATGAAATACCAAGACTTCTTATACAAGACAAGAGGATCATCAAAGAGAATATCTACAGGATATACTTCCGAAGACCAGAAGTGTCTTCATTTCAAATACCAGAGGGGTAATATTACAGAAGGGCTGAGATGGTTTTCTTCGAGATCGGGTGAGATTTCTAGTACAGAGACTTAGACTGACGACCAGAAGGGTATTTTAAAATAATGCCAGAAGGGACTTCGTATGGAGGCTAGAAGAAACTTCAAGAACTGTGTATAGTAGAAGGTTCTTCTCACAAAAAACTTGAATGATATTCTGAAAAGAAATGAAAGGAAATTTTCAATATAGGTCAATTTTTGACATAGCTCTTTCATTGAGACCCTATATTAGAAACTTTTGTGGTCCGTGGCGCTTTTTCCAACCCAATTGGCTGTAATATGCATTTCGGGATCTGGGAGGGCAAAAACCTTATTCGCAGAAAATGTTCAGTATATGTTGCATATCCTTCACATGAGGAACCCATCCAGATGCCGTCTGTTTATATATGTATATTATAAACAGACGGCATCTGGTAGGTCTTCATATTCTATAGACAAAAGACCTTCATCTATGGACAGAACACCTTTTTTTAGATCTCCCCTTAGGTTTTATAGAAACAGAAGGCATTCTTCAAATTCTGCAGACTTTTAGGACAATTGGGAAAAATACATTCCATAAGCTATTCTATGTTCAAAAGACCCCCAGCAGGACTTCCATGGACAGAATGCCTCCTTTTGGTATTCAAAGGATAGAAGGCTACTTAAAGTCGTCCATGGGCAGAAAACCTTCAAAAGGTCGTCTATAGATAAAAGACCAGCTTTAGTTATTTTAATGACACATTGCCTCCTGTAAGTCTTCTAAGAAGCGAAGATCTCCAGCGCGTCTTCTATACTCAAAATATATTTTACAGGTCTTCAGTAGACATAAGACCTGCTTTAGATCTTCTAAAGATAAAAGTCCTTCTAGTCTTCGATAGATTGAATACCTACTTAATATATTTTATGGGCAGAATATCTTCATCATGTCTTCTATAAGCAAGAGGAATCCTGCAGATCTTTTATAGAAAGAAAAACTTTCTTTAGGTCTTCTAAGGATAGAAGGCATCCAACACGTCTTCTATGGCCAGGAGACCTTCAACAGGTTTTCTGCAAAGAAAATACCTGCTTAAGTCTTCTAAAGATTGAAGCTCTCCAGCACGCCTTCTATGAACAGAAAACCTCTAGCAAAGGTACCGACAGATTTTATATGGTTTGAAGACGCTACTCGGAGAGTATTAAATGTTCGGCCGGGTCGGGTTACTACTTATTTACTATATTTAGAAGGGCTACGTGTATTAAAGAACTTCTTATGTGGGCCGAACAACCTCAATAGGTCATCTATAGACAGAAGACCTGCTTCAGGTATTCTAAGTATAAAAAATCTCTGTAAGCCTTCTAGTAACCGAAGCTTTACGGCACGTCTTCTATGGAAAAAACCTCTAGCAAAGGTAACGACGGATTTTGTATATTGTAAAGGTTCGGTGCATTTTTAAGAGTATCAAATGTTGGGTCCAACCCACCATAACTATTTTTTAAACTACTTTTATCCATAGAGATTCTATAAGAGGAATTGACCCACAAAAGCTCATTAAGGGAACCCCCCCCCCCCCCCCATTCACGATTTTTATTTTTAAGATTTTAAATAGGCTGGTAAATGAATACCAATGCTTGTTAAGGTTTGTAACTTGGCACATATATATTTGAAGATTTAAAAAGGAAGAAAAATAATTTACAAAAATTTGTTGTTGTTGTTTTGTTGTTGTTTTTTGGGTGCAAAGAAAAGTCCACATTTTCGATGGCGGGCATGATAACTCCTCACTGGAACATCGGAATCCGAAAATTCCAACTGTGTTAGAAAGAGGACATGTCTGGCTCTCGTATGAACTAGGATTATTGACTTCGCTCTAAAATTAACAAAATGGTGGACCTTTGAAAATTTTTTTTTGGAAAATCGCCGATTTTTTACCAAAAACCATGTTAAAAAATAAGGAAGATCTTCACCGATTGGCTTTATCCTAGTTCATACGAGAGCTATACACTCTCAGAGAAACGCTGCAAAATTTGGAACCGATTGGATTATTGGTTTTTGAGTTATCGTGCCCGCCATTCACAAAAAAATGTTTAGAGTAAAACGCGTTTAAAATTGAGAAGCCCTTTAGCCGTCACTTAATGTTGATACAATAAATCGGATATATCTTCAAGACTTCTTGAGATTTTCACTTGAAATTTTGTAGAGACATTCCTTAATCAGTGTAGATTCGAATTATATCAACAAAAATTTTGACACCGAGAATGGGGGGGGGGGGTCCCCTTAATCTATCCTTGGAAGTTCTTTGTGTATAAAAATACCATTTATTTATTGTCCCTTAAATAACAATCCAATAATTATTATTTAGCTCATCCCTTCATTTACAAGGATAATCTTATCCGTAATCCTCACAAAATTACAAAAAAAAAAAAACAACAAAAAACACAAGTCATCAAGTCATTATCAAAAAAAAAGATTTGCTGCAGCAGGAAATTGACCCAGTAATCACAATTTATATAAAATGTTCGCCCCAACCCTTCACACACAAATCCGCAACCACAAATCTCTACCACAAACATATCCATCATTTCAATTCGTAACAGATTAGAACATCGAAAGTTGCTCGACACTCGACCACTAACACAGCAACAACAACAACTACAGCCACGACGACAACAACAAGGACCCTTGTGTCTTCTATGGAAAAAAACTTCCAGCAAAGAATTGCTGCTGGAACATCGTCGTCGTCATCGTTGTTCTACACGATAACAATGGAAGGCGAATAAACAAAAGTGGAACAATAGATGTTGCTCAACTGTAAAACGAAGCAGCAGCGGTGACTGCGGGGGGAAGAAATGGCTGCAAAGGATGTCCTTGGCAGGGGGTTATTATTATGGTGTTAAAAAGATATTAGATGGGAAGTGTGTGATGCGGGAGGAGCAGCATTAGTCAAACAATAGGGATATCGTACGTATGGGTGTGAGTGTGTTTGTCTGTGTGCCGGAAAAAAAGTGGAACCACTTCCCCTACCCACCCTCACACACTCACAACTTATTGTCTAATTTAACATCAACATCAAACATTTAGATGAGTAGTTGGTAATCTTGACATTTTGGCCTTTCAACACAAAAATGTGTTAACAATGCAATTTAGTTTTTAAACCAGCTTTGCTGTTGTTTGCCAAAATCAAATAAGGCTAAGTACCAAGTATTGTCTTGTACATGTGAGAACAAGGCCACTCCCTTCCCATCCCCTACATCTTCTCATCATCATCAAGCTCTCTTTCAATATAATTTTATACAATAGAAAAGGAAAATACACACCAACATACACATGGAAGAAAGGGTTGTTGTATTTTATCTTTGTTTAAGAGTGTGTGTAAGTGTGGGTTAGCCAAGTATGTGTTTAACTTTCCAACAGCGACAACAATAATGATGATTATCTCATCAAACACACAAATACCTACATAGATAGTCATTATTGTTAAGAGGGGTTTTTATCAGAGTTGCCACAAAATTTTCCATTTGAAATTGTGTCATGGAAGGATCCTAAAGTTTCTAAGCTGGGAACTCTTGACAGAAGGAGATCCAAAAGTCCCTTTATAGAAGACACGAAGGTCCCTCTATATATGAGTCGAAAATCTCTATATGGAAGCGCGATGGCTCTTTTAAACAGCCTTTTTTTAGAAGACCAGAAGGTGCTCTTCTTATCGTGGGTCTTCCAAAGACCGAAGTCATCCCGTCAGTCTTCTGCAGACAGAAGATCTCCACTAGGTCTTAAATAAAACCAGTAAGGAAAGTAGTAAAGTCGGACGCGGCCGACTATATGATACCCTTCACTACTATGGGTATATTAAACAGGACTATTAGCATGAAATTGGATGAAATAAAATATGTGATATTTATCTAAATGTGAATCAACGTAGATCTATCCATAAAGTATGTAAATCGACTTCAAACAAATATAAATGGGTCATCCGTTGGGCTATGTCTGTACTTCTAGAAAACGCAACTACATAATTCTATGCTCAATTTTGTACGTTGTGCAAAATTTGATGTCAAACTGACTAACATGAGGAGTTTGATGCCCAATTTACTTGAAATCGGGCGAAAATATATACGGAAGCTCTGTCCAAATATTAAGCGATTTCAAACAAACTTGTCACAGGATAGGTTATACTAATTTCAGAACGTTTTGTTCCTATTGGTTCTTGGTGCGTCAATTACTTAAAATCAATCTATAATAAAAGGGAGCTATATCTAAGTCTTGACCGATTTTCACGAAACAACGCAGACATCACCTAGGCTCAATTCAGTACGTTATGCCAAATTTTATGCAAAACGAAAGATATATAGGGACTTTGGTGCAACATTTACATGAAATCGGACGAAACTGTATGTGGGAGCTATATAGAAATCTGGACTGATTTTCTCGAAATTTGGCAGACATCACTCTAGGCTCAATTCAGTACGTTATGCAAAATTTCGTGCAAATCGAAGGGACTTTGGTGCACCATTTGCATGAAATCGGACGAAACTATATATGGGAGCTATATGTAAATCTTGACCTATTTTCACGAAACTTGTCAGACATCATTCTAGACTCAATTCAGTACGTTATGCCAAATTTCGTGCAAATCGAATGATATATAGGGACTTTGGTGCACCATTTATATGAAATCGGACGAAACTATATATGGGAGCTATATGTAAATCTTGACCTATTTTCACGAAACTTGGCAGACATCATTGTAGGCCTAAATTATTAGGCTGTACCAAATTTCGTGCAAATCAAAAGATATATAGGGACTTTGGGGCACCATTTACATGAAATCGGACGAAACTATATAAGGAAGATATATCTAAATCAGGACCGATTTTCATGAAACTTGGCAGACATCATTCTGGGCTCAATTAAGTACGTTATGCCACATTTCGTGCAAATCGAAGGCTATATAGGGACTTTGGTGCACCATTTACATGTAATCGGACGAAACCATATATGGGAGCTATATCTAAATCTGGACCCATTTTCTCGAAACTTGGCAGACATCATTCAAGGCTCATTTCAGTACGTTATGCCAAATTTCGTGCAAATCGAAAGATATATAGGGACTTTAGGGCACCATTTACATGAAATCGGACGAAACTATATATGGGAGCTATATCTAAATCTGGACAGATTTTCTCGAAACTTGGCAGACATCACTCTAGGCTTAATTCAGTACGTTATGCCAAATTTCGTGCAAATCAAAATATATATAGGGACTTTGGGGCACCATTTATATGAAATCGGACGAAACTATATATGGGAGCTATATCTAAATCTGGACCGATTTTCTCGAAACTTGGCAGACATCATTCTGGGCTCAATTAAGTACGTTATGCCAAATTTCGTGCAAATCGAAGGATATATAGGGACTTTGGTGCACCATTTACACGTAATCGGACGAAGCTATATATGGGAGCTATATCTAAATCTGGACCGATTTTCTCGAAACTTGGCAGACATCACTCTAGGCTTAATTCAGTACGTTATGCCAAATTTCATGCAAATCAAAAGATATATATTGACTTTAGGGCACCATTTACATGAAATCGGACGAAACTATATATGGGAGCTATATCTAAATCTGGTACCAAACGTGCAAATCGAAAGATTTTCACGAAAATTGGCAGACATCATTATAGGCCTAAATGATTATACCACAGTGTGGTGAAGGGTATAAAAAAATCCACGCCTATGTATAGTCCAGAAAGAAATATTTAAAAAATATATATAAAATAATTCTACAACAACATACCAGCATCTAGTATGTTGTTGTACATTAGCAAATAATGACGGATACACCAACCTCGGGCTAATATCATTAATATTATGTGAAGCGCAGAACACCTGTATGTCAAGTGTTTAGTTTTGTGTGTGTGTGTGTCCAGTATTGACTTTGCAATAAAAATGTTAATTGATGTAAACGCCAACAACAACAACAAACGGCCATAACTTCCACATCCTCCTCTGTATATCGATTTTCAATTTATTTCCTTGGAATTCCGTTAGAATGCAAATGCAAATCAGTTATCAGAAATTAAATAAATCTAAAGCGTCATTGTCATCTCCATCAGCA
>NW_026872729.1:0-13796 GCF_032173495.1 Musca vetustissima
GGGTGAAACGGGGTGAAGGGAAAGTTATGGTGCTTTTATTGACAAACGGAAAAAATAGTTTTTATAGCCAATCGCTATAAAAACTACCCGCTCAGTTTTTATAGCGATCGGCAGGACATGGAATGTTTATAGACGAGCTGTATGGCGGGGAGCCTTTGCATATGATCGGATGTCTTTACAGAGACGAGCAGAAATATAGAGACGAACAGGCGAAAGAAGGCATTTTTACAGGCAAACGAAGGGTGATAATTGACTCTCTGGATCTACAATTTATATCTGACATCTATGACATAAAACTTGGTTCGTTGACAAATTGAAGTTATTGTCAATGTACAATCCTAATATATGACTAGAAAAAAGTATTTATTACCAGTAGGTAGTGCTTATAACGGACCAGGAGAATATAAATTATAGGGTTTCCATAAACTACAGAAATATCTGTTTTAAATGACTGAGGGGGTATTAAGGGGACCCCCAACATTTTCGGTTTAAAAGAAAATTGAATTTTGGATTTCTATTTTATTCGAACATACACTTTTGAAGATATAAACGATTTCTTGTGTCAGCACCAAGCGACGGCAGAAATACTTTTCAAACTTTTAACGCGTTTTTCTTTGAAACAATGTTTTACAGATGAACTAGGATAAATGCAATCGGACTAGATCTTTCTTATTTTCTAATTCGGTTTGTGATAGAAAATGGGGAATTTTCCGAAAATTAAATTTCATATGTCCGATATTTTGTGAATTTTTGTGCGATGTTAATAATCCTTGTTCATACCAGAGCCACACATGTACGCTTACGAATGCCGTTGGAATTTTTGAATCGGACGTTTCAGTGATAGGAAATCATGCCCGCCGTTCGTTAATTACAAAAAAAAAAAACAAAACAAAAAAAAAAAAAAACAATTATGTCAATTCATGTTTTTATCACTTAAGTCTTCAAGTGCTTATATATGAAGTTAGAAGTCTTCAACCATTCGCCAGTCGATTGAAAATCATAAAAATTTGAAATCGAGAATTGGAGTCCCCTTAATAGAATGGAGGAAAAGAGGTCATAGTTGTTTTAGGTGGCCTTTACATGCCACATGTTATTTTCTACTTAACCGATGCCGAAATTAGTGCCTCCGCAGCCGCCACACGAAAAATATTTATAATTCGCATTAAGATTTTGAATACACAAGTAATCCGACGAATTCTCTTATATCTTGGAATCTGCAGTATTCATACTTTCCACATTCTAATTATCGATAGTTCCACATAAAGAGGAAAAACAAATTAATTTCACCCAATTATTAGTTGTTTTTTACCATCCTCATTTCCATGAAGGATAACAAATAAAACGAATATCATTTTTATTGTTTCTTCACACCGATGTATGTTGGCGTGTTTTTTCCGATTTTTAAAGATATCATAATTACAATTTTATTATTTCTTATTGCCATTGTTATTCTTGTTCTCATCATTCTTGTTAATATTTTCCTCTTTCTCCTTCCGTTACACGATAATATTTAACTTTTAATTTGTGTAACTGTACACCGGCAGAACAAAAAAATGAAATTCAATAAGGTGGAAAATGCCGATATAAAGCTTATTAACTGATGATGACGACGACGACGATGATGATAGTACAATACAACACAATCAAGGATTTATGCTTCATTTAATTGGCTGTATAGTTTTTCCTTTTGTTGTTGATGTTGTTATTATTGGTCGAAAATATAATATTGCATGATTAACCACGGCAGAAACAGCTGTTACTTGACAGAATTGTAAAAAGTGTTGGTATTATTATTATTGTAAAATTTTCCATTGAAAAATTATATGTTATGAGAGGAATTATTAAGATGTGGATAGTAGCTGTGAAGCTGTATTGACAGGGTATTATTAAGCTCTGAATATAAAAAAAGACAATGAATATTACGAAACAGTTGAATACGAAATGTTTAAAGCTTGTGTTAATTCGCATTCAATGAAAAATTATTTTTAATTAAAACATTTTAATTTGCAAGCAATTTGCAAACAATCGGCCGAATATATATATAGTAGGGGAGAGTGGGGCACCTTTGGAACGGGGGCACCTTCGAACAGCGCTCATAAAATCTTGGTTTACATTTTTTCCGACCCGCTACCACATTTTTGTATATGGCAATCTTGTTCCTTATCTGCGTAAACCACTTTGCCTAGCTTTTTCAATTGTCGACAAATTGTACAAGGGTGACCATGTTTTCGCAGTGTAATTGTAAACTGTTATTCTTTTGGTTGTAAGGCCGCAGGAAGAATTTTGTGAAAGTTTTCTTTCGTTAAACTAATTTTTTGCATTCCAATAATTATTTCAAGCATAACTAATGTAATTTTTATACCCTACACAACTATGTTGTTTTCATATATATTTATTACAAAAAAAAAGTTATTATACATTTCCGTAAAATGCCACGGGTGGGGCACCTTTGAACATGCCCATTAAATTCGAGTAAAAGGCGGAGTTTTTAACTTTTAGCTTCGATTTCTCAAAATTTCAAATGGGATAATAAGACTACGAAATTAACTGTATTTTTCACCATATTAATTTTTGTTTTTATTTCATTTTCATTTTTAATACATTTTGATCTGAATTTTTTAATTTTTGTATATATATTTTTAATAAATAAATGCATTTCTGATATGTTTGAATAAAATACATTTATATTTTAACATAAACATTGTAAAAAACCAAGCCGTTCAAAAATGCCAAACCTTGTTTAAGGTTACATATGTACCTACTAGTTAAAATTTATAAGAAACCAAAAATTATAAAATAAAAAATGTTATGAGGCTTGAAAGAAAAAAGTGTTCAAAGGTGCCCCCTCTCCCCAATATATATAACTGAAACATTTTCAACAAAATTCAGTACAGGTCATCCTAACCTCAATTTGAGTATTTGGTGTACAATTTAATTTGATTATGAAGAAAATATTCATTTTCTTTAGGGTTTTTGACTATCCCATAAACAAATCCGAAATCACTAATTGGTTTCCAGTGTTATTTTTCACAATAACTTCAATCATTTCAAGATGATATTTTAAAACAATTCACAAGCAAATACCAGCAACTGACCCCATTTCTAAAAAAATCCCTTTTTTTCTGCAACTTTTTCAATATTTTCTCTACTTCAGCACGCTTCTATACATGATTAAGGACACCTTTAATGTCCTTTTTATTATCTTGTTCCTGTTTAAGTATCATTATCCATGGAAGAAAAGTATCCTTGACTTCTTGGAACAGCAAGAATGCCAAAGTAGAACAATACGCTCGTCACAACCCCATTGTCGCTGTGTGTGTGTGTGTGTGTACAATTGTTTGTGGCAGTAACTTCTATTTCTATAGAAAACGTAGAAAATATCCTTGATGATAATCTAACGCATTTTGTGATGCTCAGTTTTTATAATTGTTATTGGGAGGGGGTTTTCCGTGTATAAGTTTCATTGTAAAATGGGGAGCTGGTTAGTTTTTTTCCTTGTCTTTCTTTTGCGATTTATAAAAAAACAATAACAACAATATTAACCATGTCCTTTGTTTGACACTGGAAAATATTTAAAGCATTTTCTTAAATGCTTTGCGTCACTAGCTATAAAGTGAAATAACATATACAAAGGGGAGCCGGAAAAGAAGTGGTGAGGAAAGAAATAACAAATCAGTGGAAAATGAATATTGTACAGGTAATCCGGTTAAACGATTTTTTATTTTGAATTTAATGCTAGTATCATAATAAAACTATAAAACTCGAATTATTGTGTATAACAAAAAGAGTACTAAAGAGGCAGGCATTTTTTTAAAGAATTCCTGTCACTACATAAATGAGCAGACTGTGTAGTTCTGTTTTTAAATTTTTTATGGTACATTAGGAAATATAATTTTGGAGTTTAGAAAAAACTTTGTTTATTAATATCAATTAGTTGAATTTAAAATTTAACGAATCCCCTGGATCTGCACATAAAAACTATCAAAACAATAATACAATTTGTATAAACTTTGCTACACCCAACAACGCCATCTCATTATTTTCCTCAGTGTAAAAATATATATATTTATAATTTCATTCGAGATCACAAAACATGTCTCGCCGTTAAAATTTTCTCACACATACAATTATGATCAAAAGAACTGGAAAATTTGAAGGTCATTGGTGGTGGCAGCAGACAAAACGTATCTGCTTTCTGTCATCAACAAACAATATGTTTTTACTAATTCGCTAAAATAAGAAATGCAATCAACAAAGTGTTATTAAATTTGGACTGAAGACAATAATAACAAGAATTGATATTATTAGAAGACCATTTGACAAGGGGCATCCCCACTTTGTATATGTAGTATTTTTAAATGAAAACAGCAACTATAACTGAAATAGCTGATGAAATATGTAGCTGTTCCAACATGCTAAAGAAATAAGAAAATGCGAATAAAACTTTCAAAATACCAAACAAGTTAAAAAGTCGTTAAATTCGGCCGGAATTTTTATAGCCACATGGTATGTATTTGAATTTGGCTGAGTAGGTCGGTACCTGTATATGGTAACAATGTTATTGCATTATATGGTCGTTTGGTGTTCATATTGTCCCAAATTATGGATATTCAGGTTGGAAAACTAAGGAAG
This sequence comes from Musca vetustissima, assembly GCF_032173495.1. NCBI lineage: Eukaryota > Metazoa > Arthropoda > Insecta > Diptera > Muscidae > Musca > Musca vetustissima. Next base: position 4,633 of record NW_026872729.1, read on the forward strand.
ATGCTTCAGAAGAACAGGGCATTAGTATGGAGGACATTTAAACATGAACCCATATTGGAAAAAAGTGGGTTATTCACTAGGAATCCGATCCGATCCGATCCGGTGAATTATAGCCACCTTGATGAAGAAAAATGTGGGGCTTTATGAAACATGGACCTACATGGACAATTTTCCTCCAATATAACGGTGCCAAATAACAGCCACTACAATGGGAAAATGCGGCTAAAATCTTAAACATATTAACAATGGGGCGCTACATCTATATGTATCATTTTTGTATATACATACGTATGTCAGCCTTTAAGAACCCTTGATACCAAATTACAGTCACAACGATCAGGAAATGTTGCCAAAGCCTTCAAAATATAAACCAAAATACTAAATTACAGCCAATTAGGTTGAAAAATGTGCCCCAAAAACAATACCGAATATTGATGGATACAGTTATATACAAGCTACTTCGAAACAGGGACTAATATGAATAATTTTTCGTAGACAATTAGAAAATTTCTAATATCAAATTAGAATCTATTATTATTGAAAAAATGCTTAAAAGATTTAAAATACTATACATTGAGGATACCGTCTATAGGGGTACCTCCAAACATAGGGCAATACTATTAGGAATATTTTACCATTCACAACTATTTTTAGTTGGAACATTTTCATTCCAGTACAAACCTGAAGTACCAAATTACAGTTAATTAGGTTGAAATAACGTACTAAAAGCCTCAAATTGTGGGGTACCGTAATATGAGGCCCTCCTTTAAAAGTGGAACACTACTATCATTTCTATTAGGAAGATTTTGCGATATATCCAATTTACAATACCCAACATCTAGAAGTAGTGGCAATATGTGTAACAAATTTCAATGCTCTTTATCTTGATTTCAACTGACAGATGGGCATGGAAAGTGGTAAGAGAAACATTTCTTATCAGTACGATCGTAATGGGTACAAAACATTTGCAACTACTTAATACACTTCCTTCTTTCCCATGTCTTTGGTAATATGTCGACAGTTTTATAACTATAAAAAGAAGATCGGCTAAAAATAGACCCTATTGACGTTAATAAAGAAGACAATTTGTTGTATATTTTCGCAACAAACTTATCGGTGTGGGCCCAAGTGCTATATTTCTGAAAAATTAGATAAAATTGGGCGGCAATAAAAATAATGAGCACATTAAGAAACAAATTATCGACGATTATAAAAAAATGTGTCCAAAAAATATCTGAAAAGTATAATGTCCATAAATGAACACTATTCCGTCTCATAGAAAGCGGAAACGCCAAAACTGTGCTTAGTGGAAGGAGAAAACGTACCATACACCAACCAAAATTGCATCGGAAAATAAGAATAATTATACAACAATTTTAAAGAAAAATATGTTAGCTCGCCTTCAGTTTGCCAAAAATATCTACAATGGTATGTACAGAAGAGGAATGCGTTGTCCTTTCTGTTTAATCAAATTTAATTTGCATAGTTCGGATTCAGGTGTCTGGTGCGTAGGCCAAAAGGCGAATGCCTTAACCCTAGATTACAAAAAGGTTTTGTAAAACATGATGGAGGCAACATTATGTTCCGGTATAGGGTTCCGGACAAGGAATTGATACGAGTCATAAAATCACTGGAATCATAAGGTCAGAAGATTACCAAAGTAGTTTATCTGACGTAATGTGGCCATATACATCTTGGGAAATGTCTCTTTCATGAGTGTTTTAACAAAACAATGACCCCAAGCTCGCGTCTAAGTTGGTAAAACAATGGATATCAATAAAAACTGGTGTGTGCTAGATTGGCCTGCTCAATCACCTGACCTAAATCACATAGAGATACTTTTGAAAAATTGGATAAAGAAAAATGGGAAATCAAAAATTTTTTTTAAATGAAGATTTTTATATTGCCATGAATGATCAGAGGGATAACATCCCAAACGAAATAGTTTATCATTTTATCCACTCCATGCCATGAAGATGTGCGGACGTCATTAAATGATGTGGTTATGCTAGCGATTACTAAAATTTAAACTTTTTTCAATATCGATGACACATAGTATAAGTTGGAAATGTTTTGAGCACGTTATTTTGTAAATTTACATCAAATTCTTGTTGATATGGAATTAATGTATTAATGTATGTATATATATATATATATATACATATGTGTATTGAAATACAAATAGAAAGAAATGATTGACATTATAATTTTTCATTTTTGTCAGTTTGTGAAAAATTTTATTTGAATAGAAAAAAAACCAAAACAACATTATTCTTATGTCAATGCCTGATATCGAATATTAGGGTTGGTCATATATAAAAACGTTTGGGACGAATTGAGAATAAGTTAATTGAAAATAGTATTTGAAGTGAAGACCCTAACATACTGTAACAATTTATTAAAAAAAATAAATATATAAAACATGAATTGAAAGAATCTGGAAAACACAAGTCGAATAGTGGGATATTAAGATGTGCAAAATAGTTTTTTACCCTATTAAGTGTACTTATCTGTACTGACAATAACGACCAATTCAGTAATTCCACTAACCGCCTTCTCTTCATTTTCATGCACATACATAGATACTTATAACGAATTTGAATTTGAATTTTTTCAGTATATGAAAAACATTTTTATTCTAAGTTTTAAAGGAAACAAAAATTACCATCATTACAGAAAACAGCAAACAATTCAATAACTTCTATGCAAATATCGTCAGTTACCAATAGGAAGGCAAGAGAACGCATAGATATTTCACACATTTTTGTTTTGTTAATACGAGCATATAAAAATTCAAGATTCAGGGGCAGCGAAGCGCCACTGGTCCTGCTAGTATTTTATAAACCTTTATTTAAAAATATTTTATTTTAATGAAATTAGGGGTTTTTGTTTTGAGCAGTAATGTATATAAAAATTAAAATCAAAAATAATTCTTTCGCGCTAATTATTTTTTATCCGTCGTATAAGATGTATTTATAGTATGGTTAATAATGTTATACCCATTTTAATATTCGTATACGTTTGGCAAAATTTTTTAAACCAATATACATATATATGAACAATTTTTAATATCTTTTCATAGTTCGCCAAAAAAAGTACTCTTTTTGTGAGAAAGATAAATACACACAGGCATACGTCATCATACACGAAATTCGTTGGTGGCGACGAACACACCCACTTTACCCCACCACCAACCAATGTTTATTTTTTTTTTTTTTAAATCTATTTTCAAATAAAAATATCCATTTTAATGGAATTAAAACTGGCGAATATTCTCACACACAACACCAACAACAACACACATATACATGAATAGATTTCGTAGAACGAAGCGTTCAAATGGACGCTTATTTTTCGCTTCGTTCCATCATAATTTTGGATGCCGATATTTGTTAGTTTTTCTTCATTGGTCGGTCGAGTATCGATATTTTGTTTTGTTGATGCGGCCGGTACGGTACGAATCGATACGAACTAATGAAAATAATAATATACACATAGAATTTGCAAATAAAAATTGGGCAAGAAAAAAGTATTTGAAGATATAATTTTCTAATGTTTATTTTCCTCCTATGCCTATCAATTGAAGATTTTAAAGCAACACTAAAAACAAAACAAATAAAATACATAATTTGCCAAAAAAAAAAGTGCCAACAAAAAAAGATTACTTGCCCAAATTTAATGAGATACACAAACATCCAATAGCAGAAAATAAAAATAAAAAATTACGAAACTTGACGAAAAGTGATTAAGTATTTCCTTTAACGAACAAATCCCATTTAGGAGTCGGAAGAAGAAAAAAATAATAATAAGAAACAACGACAACAACAAAAAAGTAGCGACAACATAAATTAAAAGGCCGTCAAATTTAAAAGGCAATTTGGGTGTGTTGTTTTCCTTCGCGTTGGTGTTGGCGTTGGTGTTGTGCGTGTTAATATTCCTGCCAACTTTCCGAACAGTTGAACTTTAATTAAACCATCATCGTTTATATCGTCGTTACTGCCGCTTTTCTTTTGTTCTTTCGACATTGTCAAGTTGAAGTTGCCATTGTGTCTTCCCCAAAAATTTTCTTCGTGAAAACACGCACAGAAGCACCTTAATACCTACACACATACGCACAAACTTCCGACAAAGAATTCATGTGCCGACAACAAATATGAGTGATCCGAAACACCAGCAATATCAGCAGTTAGTTTCCGTTATTACGGAACGTTCAAGCACTGCTTCAACGCCTCTTATGACGGAGCAAATGTCAGGTATGCTTAGCGTAATGCTTCGGATTGGTATTAATGTTCCTGCTGTTGTTGTTTTGTAGTCATTATTAATTTGTACGGCTTATGAGTTTCTAGTTGCAAATAGAAGTTTGACTTTTTTTGAAGATGATTATGATAGGTAAAGGAAAGCCTGATTCGCCAGAAAGAAGAGAAGTTTGAAGTGGGATATATGTAACTTAATTTTCTAAAAAGGTATATAAACATTGGATATTAACTTGGAAATATAATGATGACTTTTCCTAAACTCAAAAGTCACAAATACAAAACCACAATTCGATTGGGGTAATGTATAATTTTTGAAGGGAGAGTAGGTTGCGATCACTAGGTGTGCTTCCACGTATTGAAACTTATAAAAACGCCCTAATTGGGGGAAACACTACAGTCATTCAGGTTGAAAATTTGGACCTTGAATATATTAAAAATGAGGAGTTCTTGTTTGGAGAACGTACCCCAAAATACCGAATAATGGGCCGTTTATTTTGAAAGTGATTTAAGTCCACTTTTTTCTTTTATTGAAACCGTTATTCATTTGTTTCGAAAATATTGTTAAGTGATATTAATTTTGTTTGCAACTTTGTGCCCATAAACATGTCAAAATGTATAATGTACTAATTTTTGTAAACTTTACTAGAACCGGATTCGCGATGATATAATGGTTTAAAAATGTAATCACATAATATCTAGAGTTGTGTCGTTCCGTAACGAACTAGTTTAAAGGAACTATTCCGATCCAGGAACAATCGGAACTAGGTCCAGATCTTTCGTTCACCTAGTTCCTTTTGCTCCAGTCGTTCCTTCTTTCTCTCGTTCACATAGTACCATTGGAACAATGAACTAAAAGAACTATGGGACTAAAGGAACGATCTAGTTCATTTTTCGGAGCGGACCGAAAAAGATCAAACCGCTCAAGGAACTAGGTTGCCCAACTCTAATAATATTCAAATCATTGGTCCTATTAGACCTAGGCAACATTAAAGTAGTAGTAGTAGTACATGGGCTAAGAAACTAAGAAGTAACAATTTGTGGAAGAGTGAAACCATATTGCCCATTTTCGAAATCGATATTGGTTTAATTGAAAGAGGCACCAAAAGTATTGGATCAAAATGCCTCATCTTCCACATTTTGAATAAAGAAATAAGAAATCTGATACTCAATCTGCTTCATGTATGATTTACAAATTTTCAAAATATTGACAATTTTTGGTAGAAGGCCCAGAAAAAGTGAACCGATTGGGCCCACATTCAAATTCGATCTACTTTGGGATCAAATCGAATACTCCATTCGCTTCATATCGGATTTACTGCCCTCTTAAACAGTAATCACAAAATTAGATATGTCTGATAAGTATCGTTATATTTCTATTAAATTTAGATAATTTAACACAGTTAACATCTTATACCTCTGTCGTTTTTGAAAAATGGAAATTACAAAGACATATTAAAATGCCAAGGCTAGGAGAGAGAAGCTCTCGTGTGGTGCGGTATTCATATTTGATTTCGCTCTAATATTTTTTATCTCAAAATGATTCGTGGTGTTTCTCGATAGACAGAAGAATTATTGTCTAAGATTTATGTGGAACTTCAATGGTGGTACAAGAATAAAACTACATTCGGAGCTTGGGAAATATTATATATATATGTATATATATATTCCGATAAATTGTTTTACCAAGGAAACACCACCTAGCATAAAAAGCGCGGTATAAACATAAACATCTGTTATGAACACATGTTAATTTTTTTTCGATCTAGCAACTCCTTCGTATAGAAACAGGTGTTCAAAAAAAGACGCATCCGTAATTTTTTACAATGAAAAATATTAAAAAATGCGTGCTTTCATTGTAAAAAAAATTGCGGATGCGTCGTTTTTGAACACCTGTTTCTATACGAAGGAGTTGTCAGATGGAAGAAAAATTAACATGTGTTCACAACAGAGATAGAAGTTTCCAAACACGTAACTTTTTTATGTTTACACCGCGCTTTTTGTTCTAGGCTAAGAACATTCCGAATTGCCTTAGTAAATATATTCGCCATAAAATACCATTTTTTATTTTTTCACACAAAAGTCTGGGTCTATTTGAACGTTAAATATTAACCGATTTTCATAAATACTTATTCCTTGGTCAAACCCCTTTTCTCTGTGTAATATTTCGTGATGTTCGGGTCAAAATTATGGATTTTAGGGCGACCAGAGATACAGAAAAAATTAAGGTTTTGCCCCTTTGGCCCATTAGGTGATGAAAACAACATTTCGCGAAGATTGGCCCATCACTGTGATCTGTATCGTATTTGCAATGCTTAGCCATATACGCCGCCGTAACTGAGAGTCGATGGTTAAACATGCATTATTTTTCTATTTTCGTCAAAGTGGTGGGCATAACAAAATTGAGAGTAAGTGTGGGTGAGCGTAACTGAGAAATAATCATTAAAATCGAGAAATAATCATTAAAATCGATTATTTCTCAGTTACGCTCACCCACACTTACACTCAATTTTGTTATGCCCACCACTGATATACATTCCACCTCATGTTGGAGGGTATAAAAATGTATTTTTATAATTTTGTACGCCATTAGCCGGATCTTTATATTGGATCTATGCCACAAGATGGAACTTATTGTATTTGTTTAATCACTTGATCAAATGTGAGAAATACCTATTGAAAAATTACATATATTTAAATTTTTCTGTGAAGGTGATTTTATGCTCCAAAAATTCAGAAAGTAATTATTACATCCACTTCTATGAGAAATTTCGCATAGGACATATGTCAAAACTTATATTCAATAGTTTATTTATAATCTGATAACGTGAAATCCCTACTCATCGGTATAACACTTAACACAGGATTTATGCAAAATCCTATTGGCGGTATCTTGATATGGGCCACTTCGGTTAGAACAGGTTAACAGGACCATGCAGATATGCAAAATATGGCGGAACCTTTTTATACAGGTTGTTTCCGAGTGAGTTTTACTTCGCGTATAAATTTCAATACGATCATATACACCGTACGGACGCCGCACAATTTGACAATAGCGCAATACGTTCATATCGATAGATACAAAAAAAATTCAAAAACATAAGAACGTCAGTATTATTAAAAATCAACAATAAAAATCTCGTAACAATTGAAACATATAAAAGTTTTGTTTTTCATCAACATCAAATAACAATTTATCAAGAATATATTGTATTCAAATACGAGTATGTGTTATTCAGAGGCCAACTCTCATTTATCTTCGTCAGCAACGCATACAATAGATAGATATTCACAACAAATAAAAATTAGTGTTTCTGGGAGAGGTGTACACTTGAATTGTTTGGCAAATTAAATAGTACTTATAATAATGATATCATTACGATATATTTATTTCAATATATCAGTCTTAATTGGGCGTTCGAATACATTTTAAAGCAATTGTTTTACCTATATAATTTCAACGAAAAATAAAAATATTAATGGGAATTTTTTTATTTCTACGAAGGAAATTATTTTATTATATATTTTTTTTATATAAAGGCAATCTTTTGGATTTTTAAAAAATATCGCAGCTATAGGATGTTTAAAGAATACTTTTAAACCAGTGAGCGGAGCAGGATAGTCGGACGGGGCCGACCATATGATACCCTACACAACTTCCACGAACATCTAACTTTCTGTGATACTACTTTCTGAGCTTGGGCAATACTTCGCGATATTGGCACCCTCTTGACCGACTAGAGGTCAAGAAATATTATTATTAATATTTAGTGCAGCCCTTCTAATTACTTTTCCAGAATTCCTTTATCGTGGGTTGTGTTGTAATGTTCGGTTTTCAATTGCGACCTTTTAGATCGACTGGAAAAACCACAAAAAAAGTTTTCGGTCCACTTCATCCCAATATTATTATTTGATCATCACCGAAAATGATAGGCTTTGTCTTTGACCATACCTGGATCCTCATAGAGATTGTCAAAGCGATCCGTTCTATATTTTCGCCCTCTAATGTGGTAATGGGTTACTAAATAATATCTGAATACGTAAGCACCTGTAAATATTTAGGTGTAACTCCTACATCCGTGTACATACGACAATGTAATTGGTATCAATTAAAGGTCAAACACTCCTCTTGGATATACAATCAACTTCTAGTGTCTATATCCTTCGGGGGAAATATATACGCTATAGAATACAAATTTTGTCATGTTTCACACAATAGTCAGGGTCCATTTGATCCACTAAATATTGACCGTCCTTTATCAAAACAGGCATGCTTAATTTTTGGCCCGATCCCCTTCTCCATGTAAAAATTCGCGAAGTTTGGGCTGTAATTGAGGCCTCTGGAGCGACGAGAAAAACCGACAAAAATTAATTATTTGGTCCATTTCATCACCTAAATATTAACCTATCTTTACCAAAAACAATAGGGGTCTTTATTGGCCATAACCGGTCCTACATGCAAAATTTTGTGAAGATTGGTCCATAACTGTGGCCTGTATCGTGTTTACAAAACATAACGGACAGACGGACGGACACACATGTCTAGATCGGCTCAGCTAGTCGAGATATACTTAAAGGTGGGTCTAGGACCAATATTTGCATTTGGATTTTTTAACGAATATTTTTTCAGAGACTACCACAGCAATAGGCGTGGATTTTTTAAAGAATATTTTTTCAAGGACTACCACAGCATTTAGCGTGGATTTTTAAAGCATATTTTTTCAAGGACTATTTTTAAGAGTATTTTTTAAAGAATTACCACCGCAATAGGCGTGGATTTTTTAAAGAATATTTTTTTCAAGGTCTATCACAGCAATAAGCTTGGTTTTTTAAAGAATATTTTTTCAGAGACTACCACAGCAATAGGCGTGGATTTTTTAAAGAATATTTTTTCAGAGACTACCACAGCAA
>NW_026872730.1:0-13671 GCF_032173495.1 Musca vetustissima
TTGCAGCTGGCTGACGAACATTTTTACACATCGGCTCCAGTCCACATAACATTAGGTGGAGATTTATATTCCAAAATTATGAGAAATGGTATAAGCGGTGGTGCTCTAGGAAAACCTTTGGCACAATTCACGATATTTGGATACATAATATCCGGGACTTATACCCCATAGTTTGTTGTAAGGCACCACGTATATTTCCTTTAACCATGATACAATTTAACATTTTACCCTCTTGCAGATTCCCTCCAATTGGTTTTTTTTTTATTTTTCGTTCGATTTGTTGAACATGTTATTTTAATGAAATATTGAATTCTGAATGAATAATTGAATGCATTTTTCTGAATTTTTGTTTGTTTTATTTGTGATTTCTAAGATTGAATTAAAAGTGAAATCAATGTGCATACTTTATTGTGCACTATTACGACATCCTACTAATTATTTTTATTTTTTTGTCTTTTACATGCTTTTCGAGCTGTTTTCAGAACTTTCTGGTTCCGAAAGACTGAAAGGTGGCCGGGATGTTCACGTTCGTGAAATGGCTATGTTTGGAACACCCTGTGTTTTTAATGTCAAACCATCACAACTCGGGTCGATCTGGTGACAATGGTGGGCAGCTTGGGACTTTTTTGTTGGATGCTCAAATGGCGTACTAGTTGGAATTAAACTAGCGAATAATAGTTTTTTTATTATAAAATTTTGCCACTCGTTGTTGTATAGTTGAACAGAACGAACATCTGTAAATAAATGTTGTTATTTTTTTTGAAAAGTCGGTCGTTTTCGAAATTATTATTAAAAAATATAAATAAAATTTAGGAAAGTGCTTTTTTCCAACTTCCCGAAAATAAAAATAAAAGTGTTTTTATTTATTTGAAAGTTTGTGCCTGATTGCCGTCGTTGTTCCCGCTGTGCTCCACCGGTGATTTTTTTGATTGTTGTTGGGATTTTGCCCAAAAAGTTTTGAAACAAAACAATTACAATGTCGTATGTTTTTGCAGAATGCATTAATAACTATTAATACAGTACCCACTAATACTCCTTAAGGACATTAATATGTAAAAGTGAGATAAAACCATGCTTACTACAGTCGAACACGATTATAGTAAACACTGGATATACTGAACAAATTTTTTTTATATGCCACTTTTTTATTTTTAATCAATCCTGAAAAAAGTAAAAAAGTAAATGTTTGATGGTTTATATTCTAAGGGGGAACTCAACCCCGCCATTTTCTGTTCTCCACTATTTAGATTTTTTTCTCATAATCTTTCCTTCGACAACTTATTTGCGGATTAAGAGTCACGTTATTTGTTTTGTAATCAAAATTCGTGCGTATTCGTTTTTTCGCGGAAAAGTTCTATCTTCTTATGTCATTCGGTGCATCTTGACAAATGCATGCAAAATAACCTAATTTCCTATTTTAATTTGACGTATTTTTCGTCCATATTGTTGTTATTGGCAATTTTACTTCCGGGGACGTTGTGAACAACAATATAGTTCCTTACTTTTATTTCTTTCATCAAACCAAATATTGAAAATATTATTTTTTTATCCTGAAGTTCCCTACAAAAAACTGGTATATCTTGAAAAACGCAAAAAATCGCAATTTGAGACCTATTGGAATCAATTTAGAAGGCTTTCATTTATATATTTCAGTTGTCAAAAAATCAGACAAATTTAAACATTTTAGTAAAAGTCTATCTAAAATGACTTATGTGTAAAAAATAGAAAAATTTATTTTATTATAGTCAAATATGTAAATTTTGAATCGCTACACAAACGTATTAACAAATATTATGTATTAAATAAATAGCGCACACCACCGTTAATACTCTCCATGTTTAATTTTTATGTTTATGCTTTGAATTTAGCGGTTTTAAACGGTTTAAAATACGACTTGATTTATTAAATTTTTTTATTTCTTTAATTTTATTTTCAAAGTTTAGAGTTTGGCAACGATTTTCACCGCTTTTAAGACACTTTTACGCAAAAAAATCTTACAGATTCATAAAATTTGACATGTTTTCTTTTTAATGACATCAAAAAAGATTTTATTTTCCAAAATTGAAAAAAATGACTTTTTGCCCAAAAACTGTCCAAATTACCTATAGTGCAATCGATGAAAAATTTACCTAAATATATATTGGAACTATATCTAAATCTACACCAAATTTCACGAAACTTAGAAGTTCAGTTAAAATCGGACGAAAATAAATATGGGAGCTTAGCACACATCAAAATATCTATGGTTATTATGACATGAACATTCAAATTACAGAAAAATTAAACGGGACTTTTGTAAGGGAACTGCATCAACACATGAACATCGATAATTTTCGACAAATACATTTGGCAACTTACAACCACTTCTATGTGAAAATGCTTCTAAAACCTTGAAAGTACGCAGATTCTACAGAACTTTATAAAACGTCTATGTCCAAACAATGATCTATTTACAAAATAAATGTTCTATTACAGCCACATCGAGGAGTGAATTCATTCAAAATATCGAAACTAGAGGATTTGGTGACACCCAAGGGCACACAAATATCAAATTGCATCCAATTTTGTTGATAATATTTGGTAGGGAGAGGTTCTACCCATTCAGAATCGAAAATGTCAGATTGAAACTAGTTCGATTGAAAAGCGTGTCCAATGTTGTCAAAATACCGAATAAAGGGAGTGATACCTCCATATGGTGGCTACCTCGAAACCTAGACCAATATTAATAATTTTTCTCTCTACCAATAAGAATCCATAAAAAGGTCCTATCATTTTCCTATCCACAATTTGGTACACACTTTTCGAAGAGGATAATAATATTTCTGGATCCCGACCAATTTTATTTATTTTTAATGCACACTTAATGGTGAATATTATAAAACGGTCTGTCCGAATATCATTATACCCATCACAACACTGTGGTACAAGGTTTGTGTTTATGTTTGTAACATGCAAAATGGAACGAAATAGACCCCTAGTTCCTTATGAGAATATGAATAGAATCACTTTCTGATTCGATTTATGCCCGTCCGTCCGTATGTTGATATTAAATTGGAAATTGGGTTCCAATTTAGATATGGCTTTCATATATATTTTTGTTTGACTTCATCTAAATGTTGCACCATCTACGTATAGCTCTTATAGTCAGCTCTATAGACACGAAATTGCGTAGATTTCCGTATGGCATGTCTATAGAATAATTAAAATAGGTTCAAATATCTCTATGTTTTTTTTTTTTTTTTTAATTTTGTCCGACTTCAAATCGGTAGGATATTGTACACATTAGTAGAGAAGAACGTTTGTCTGTTTATATCGGTATAAAACTGACTGTTCCTTATAATAACAGTTGTAGGAACATCTCTTGTGTGTAGCCATAATGGATCTTTCTTTACAGGTTTTTATTTTGTTTTTTTGTCGCTCCAGAGAATGTTAGAGTTCAGTGGTAATTGTGCATGGTATTATGTACGTCCCGTACGACTATACTGCTCCGCTCACTGGTATTTAACTGGATTGACTCTAATTTGGTATTTTGAATTTTCATTGGGTACCAAATAACTACGGATCCTCCTTTTCGGGTTTCTCATATACGTATTTGGTATTTTAGAGTTTGGACACGCTTTTCAACAGAATGGGCTGTTATTTTGTAATTAGAATTCTTATTTGGTAGTAAACCTCCCTACCAACAAATTTTTTACTTTTAAGATAGGTCGAAATTAATGTATTTTTGACTTGTATTTGTTTATTTATTATTTATTTATTTATTTATTTATTAACTTTTTTAGAAATTGGGGTCTCAAATAAAACTAGAAATATATATAGAAGCCCTTTTAAACTGTTGTATTTAATTGATCTGATTGTTAGTATTAATTGACTCTAAATAATATTAATTACGATTAATCATTAACGATATCCCACTTTACTTCTCCATGTACAGAATTTATTGTTACTACCTTTTTATGCTGGGCAACGAACCCAAACTAAATACATGATAAAATTTAATAAAACTCGTTAAAGACATTTTCCACCATCAATATTCTCACGTTACATTCGGGACAGTATGTGACAGTGTATGTACACACTTTTTTACCCGACAGTGTTGTCTCATTATTAAAGTCCCTTTGGAGATTCCCAATAATCTGACCAAATTAAGAATACACAAAACACCAAAGTGTAAGTGACATTAAGTTAATTTTCAACGTATGTATGTGTGTAGTAGTGTTATTTACGCAAGACGATGGAGAAACACGTATGTCCCTAAACACTCTTCCCATGGAAGCATCCTCCTTTGCAGTAATAGTCATTATTATGTTGTCTTCTTTTCCTAACTTCGACTGTTGTGTGTGTGTTTTCTTGTTTTCACAATAACTTTCATCGGCACTGGCCCCCAAAAGTTTTAATGTAGAAAACAATAACATCGTGGGGAAAAAATGTTGAAAACCTAAACGACAAGATTTCTACAGTAAAGTAAGAATATTCATTTACTCACACATACAATGCGGCATATCTACAGTGGTGGAGAAATTAGTAGAGATAATAAACAACATTTTCTTTGAAGACACCGATACCTAACGTATAAACGAATGTTGACTAAGGGTATTTCTATCGTACCTCAGCTAAGAATAATTCGAACGTACATATATCTTACCAACATCTTCAGTTTGCAATATATATTAAACATTATGAAAAAAAACTTGAACCACACTGTATTTGCCAGTATCGAAAAAAAACTTTGGTTAAACCACTTTACTATGACCTCTGTTTCTCAACATAAATTTCCCCAGAGATCAATCAGTATTATGACCAAAAGAAGTAACAACAAAATGCTAACAGCTTAAGAAGAGTGTAGCATAAAAAACAGAGACATAACGTTAGGTTAGTTTGTACAGTATTCATAAGGATTGAAAAAATATACTATAAGACTATTATATTTTGCAGGTCGTATCTTCTTCGCTGATCCGAACATTCTACCATACCTAATACAGCAAATCAATACATAGAAGTTTATATAATAGTTTGATAATTATTATTGTTTATAAGTGGAAGTTTGTTTTGAGATTAAATTTATATAACTTCAAGGGAAAATTAATGAACGAACTATTAAGTCAGACCTTAAAAATGTTCGGATTCTCTAAAAAATAAATAAAAACCAGTAATGAAAGTTCAAAAGTCGGACGGGACCGACTATATGATACCCTTCACCACTTTGGCGAAGATGTTAATATCTACAATAAAAAAAATATATATAAGACCTATATACAAATTTGAACCGATTCCAAAAAACCTTAACACAAATAATTTTTTCCTCAATTACATTTGCTATGCAAAATTTTGTCCAATTGGACAAATATTGGGAGTTTTGTGTCTCATTCACACAAAAACGGACGAAACTATATATGGGAGCTATATCTAAATCAGAACCGATTTAAACAAAACTTCGCAGACATCAGTGCGGACCTAATTCAGTACCCTGTGCAAAATTGTATCCCAATCGGACAAATATTGGTGCATCATTTACATAAAATCGGACGAAACTATATGTGGGAGCTATATCTAAATCTGAGCCGATTTTCTCCAATTTCAATAGGGTTTGTCCTTGGGACAAATAAGTGAACTGCATGAATTTCATCCAAATCGGATCATAAATGTGACCTGTGCTTTGTTCACAAAAATACATGGCTGACGGACAGACAGACGGACATGGGTAAATCGACTCAGAAAGTGATTCTATGCATATTCTCAAAGGAAACCATGGGTCTATATCGATCCATTTTGCCTGTTAGAAACATATGCACAACTACATAATACCCTGTACCACAGTGTGGTGAATTAATTTTAAGATATGAATAGGATTTAGACGACATACAACTGAGTTAACACACAAAGCCTTTGAACTTCAGAATATAAATGGTATTAAATACGTTCCAAAAACTACCATATAGTAATTAGGATTTTAAGGAACTCTGGCTGATAAATGGCTATACAGTTGTGTCCAAAAGGATGTACTGGCTCGAGACAAAACATTTGTTCCATGACCCGACAGATGGAACATTTGTTCCATAACCTGAACTAAAAAAAAAACGATTTCCAGATTTTAAAATTCATCACAGTCGCAGATCGGCCGTAGATCTTTCGGGGATTTTTTCTCTCAAACACTCCAAGAGCTGCCTCATCTGCTTGTGTAAGTACCCATGCTTCAGATGCATACATCGGCGTCTTGAAGAGTGTGGGAGTCATTGTTCTCAAATTGCTTACCCAGTAGCATCTGTTTGCCAACACTATCCTTCTCCGAATTTCAAAACTGATGTTATTAGTTCACTTTATAGCGGTACCAAGGTATATAAAATATTTGATTACCTCGAAGCTGTAGTTTTCAAATTTCACAGTTGATCTGAGTCTACTGGATATCCTGCTCGTTGATACCATCGACTTGGTCTTCTCGCCATTTACTGCCAATCCCACTTTGGCAAACTCCTTCTCAATTTATTCAAAGGTGGTTGTTACAGCTGGCAATGTTCGACCCATAATATCGATGTCACATGTGTTTTTTGGTGTACAGAGTGTTGACATTCGCCTCTCGTATGATTTTTTCCAGCAGGATATTAAAAAGATCACACGACAAACTTTCGCCCTGTCAGAATCCTCGTTCGATATTAAAGGGTTCCGACAGAAGCTTTCCGAGTTTAACTGCTGACCTTGTGCCACTTATAAATGACCTTATAAATTTTGCAGAAATGTCGAATGCGACTTTATAGTCGAAAAATATGTAAAATGTGTCGATGTTTTTTCGTGATGGAGTTGCCAGGTCTGAAGCCAGATTGATAAAATCTTATAATATCAATGACCAATGGCTTCCGTCGTTCACACAGCACGCTGGATAACACTTTAGATGTGATGAGATGGGGACTAATTCCTCTATATTTGGCAAATATCGTCTTGTCTCAGTTTGTGCACACGAGACACAGGATGCTGAGGTTCCATTCATTGGACATGCATCCTCTATCCATGATGTACTAATCAGTTGTTGCATGCTCCTCATCGGCATCTGACCACCGGTCTTGAATAGTTCGGCTGGTAACCCGTACGTCTGGAATGGACTGACTTAAATTGGCTTTAAATCGTTTCAGTTTTTGATATAGCTCTCAAATATATTTTAGATATAGAAAAATCATCTATATATTTTTCCTCCCCATTTGTTCATTTGGACAGCAAACAGTGCTGCAGCCTACCAATTGACACCGTATCAAGTTTACTGCAAATCAATCCAGTTTTACATATAGCTCTCATACATAATTTTGTGGGATACAAAATGGTACACAGAAGACTCTACATCTGCCCAATTGACATAACATTTTCCATAGATTTCAGAACCACATTTGTATTGAATAATTAAAATGAGTTCATAGATCTATATAGAATTCATATATTATCCGATTTCACGTCAATGATCGTCCAAATGATAGTCTACTGTATTGACATGTTATTGTGTATATACGACCAAAATCATTAGAGAAGGACATTTGTGGCGCTTGATTTAATATATCCAAAGTGGTGAGGGATATCAAATAGTGGGTGTTTGGTATTGAAAATTAGATATATTAGTCTACGTATTGATATAGCCCTCATAAAACTCCGATGTTAGCTTACGGATAATATATGAATCACCGGAACAATAAGTCTGCAATTATGGTCTGCAATTGTCGCAAAAATTTTGATTAAAAATCCAGTTCTTTCGGTGTACATCGTATACTGAGTATCGATTAATGTTTAGGAGACAAAGTAGTCCAAAATTTATATTTATCTCTAGTCACTCTATAACAGTCTAGCCTAGTCACTCTATAACGAACACCATGAAATTTCACATAGTGAAGGAAAAAATACATGTCAATCGGTCAAGACCTGGATTTTTTGTGCACCATTTGTATGAATTCGAGCAAAATTATGTATGGGAGCTATATGTAAATGTAGAAGTATTCACCGTTTCCTATTCTGCAGCACGGTGCGCTGTCCAACACAGGCTCTTTGGTGCTTCATTTACATAAAATCGGACGAAAATATATATTTGAGAGGTATGTCTAAATTTGAACTAGTTTCAATAAACCTTTAACACTGCTTTTTTGACTCATATGGTGTATCAAGTCGGGCGATATATAAATCTTAACCGATTTCCAAAAATATAATCCACAACATTCTCTATTCAAATCAATACGCTATGCAAAATTGCGTCTCAATCAGAAAAAAACAGTGGGGGTTTGGTGCACCATTTATATAAAATCGGACGAAAATATATAAATGGGCTTAGAAAGTGATTCCATGATTATTTTCAAAAGGAACCATATGTCTATCTTTGTTTACTTTTGCCTGTTACAAACATATGGACAAATAAATAATATCCTGTACCATAGTGTGGTAAAGGATATGAAAAGTTGTTGTTTGGGGACTCCCAAAAAGATGCCGAATATTAATAATTTTTGTTAAGGAGATACCAAACACGAATCTAAACCAGTGAGCGGAGCAGTATAGTCGGACGGGCCGACCATACGATACCCTACACAACTACCACGGAACTCAAATTTTCTGCGGATGTATATTCCGAGCCTGGGCAATATTTCGTGATATTTGCACCCTCTTACCCGATTAGAGGTAAACAGCACCTCTTCCTTACACTGACATATTTCCGGAATATTACTAGTATTCAGTACAGCTATTGTTCAGTACAGCTATTGTCCTTACACTGACATATTTTTCGAATATTACGAGTATTCAGTACTGCTATTGTCCAGATTCCCTTCACCGTGGGATGTGTTGTGATGTTCGGCTTTCATTTGTAGTCTATAGATCTAGTATATATTTTCTTTATAGGGTCGGAAATGATTATATTATAAATTGAAAAAAACGTTTATACCCTCCACCGGATACTGAAAGTGGTTACTCCCATTAACTATATTTCTTTATACCCTTCACCACACTGTGGTACAGGGTATTATGTCTTTGTGCATATGTTTGTAACAGGCAAAAATAATCGAGATAGACCCATGGTTCCTTTTGCGAATATGCATAGAATCACTTTCTGAGTCGATTTATGCATGTCCGTCCGACCGTCCGCCCGTCTGTCAATGTTAAATTGTAAACAAATTATATATCACATTAATGATCCGAATTGGATGAAATTTGGCACAGCTCATTTGTTTGGCCCAAGGACGAACCCTATTCAAATTGGAAAAATCGGTTCAGATTTAGATATAGCTCCCATATATATTTTCGTCCGATTTAATGTAAATGGTGTACCAAAGTAACTGCATATCTTTCGGTTTGCACGAAATTTGGCACAGCGTAATGAATAAGGTCTAGAATGAAGTCTGCCAAGTTTCGTGAAAATCGGTTTAGATTTAGATATAGCTCCCATATATATCTTCGTCCGAATTAAGGTAAATTGTGTACCAAAGTAACTGTATATCTTTCGATTTGTACAAAATTTGACATAGCGTACTAAATTAAGTCTAGAATGATGTTTGCAAAGTTTCGTGAAAATCGGTTCAGATTTAGATATAGCTCCCATATATAGCTTCGCCCGATTTTAGGTAAACAATCCAATAAAATCCCTGGAAATCTTTTGATTTGCACGTATTTGGACATAGCGTACGGAATTATGTCTAGAATGATGTGTGCAAAGTACTGAAGTAAGTCTAGCATGATGTTGCTAAGCTTCGTAAAAAGATCAATTGCTAAGCCGATTGACACAACGTAGTTAAGTAATAAAAATTAGTCAATGGCAAGTTTCCCTGAAATCGGTTCAGATATAGAAATATAAAAAAACACGTCGTCTGTTAGGATACATATGTAGAATATACTCAAAGTGGTGAAGGGTATCATATAGTCAACCCACTATATGATACCCTTCTACGTTTTGGAGATTTGAGTTACAGTGTGGGTTTTACAAACCTCTTGGAAAACACCGCCAATTGTTTTCCAACAGGTTTGTAAAACCCATACTGTATTATAAATAAATACACTTTCTTTATATAACCCCGTCCATTATTTGTTACATCGGAAGTTAGGTAGTACAATATAATATAATTCCATACTGGGGTTCGAAACTTTAGTTTAAGTTTTATTTTCCAATAAAAGTTAATAAAATTTAATAGTTGTTCTACGCATTGTTTTACAAAACATTCTTTAAAAATTCGCCATGCAGAACTTAATCCCATTTTGTCTTGTCTAACGTTGAATTAGTTTCGGAAATAGACTGCAAAATTGATCCAATCTGACTGGTAAACTTTGACGTGATGGATAAGATGCCGTTGGTGTTTATGACATTTCATCAACAGTTGAACATCCTGTGTTAGAAAAGATCAATGCACATAATGCTTTTTCTTTATTTGATTTTATTGTTTTTGCATTTACCACCATAATTAATTAATTAACGACATTTTTATTCTAAAATTCAATCCATATTTTAATTAATTCGACATTCTACTGAAAAACCTCTTAAACTCAATTAGGCTAAAAATGTGGGAGTAAAAAGCTAAAAAAACAAAAATCTGCCAGCCTTCAAAAAAATTGGAAAATTGAAAAAAGGGTAGAAGAACAACAGCAACAAAATTTCGATTTTCCAAACAACAAATCACGCAATGAACGAAAAAACCCTTAGCTGTCGAGACGACAAAAAAGCCAAATGTCAGTCGAGTTGAATACTGTGGCTGCTGTTGTTGCAACATCACCAGCATAAGAAAAGGGAGACAGCAAGAATAAAAATCCTGTCCGTGTAAAAAAAAAGAAGCCAACATCGAAAAAAATTGAAAAATATAACAAAAATAACAACATCAAGTTACAAGTTGTTGTGAAAACCAATTGTGCACAAAAGCGAAAAATTAAAAAAGTTACACAAATTGAATCCATTTAAAGTAATTACCCCCCATGGCAAATAAATCTGTTGTTGAATGAAAAAAAAAAATAGAACAAGAACAAGAACAAAGAAAAAATCGGGGCGACCAATTCATAGAAGTCGACCACAACAAATGACAATATTTTTCACTGTTGAAGTATAAATAAATGCCAAAGAAAAAAAACACAAAACAACAAAAAACAAGTCATTCAAGTATTGAAGGCAAAAACGAAAAACAATAACAGCTGTTGCGGATTTTTGTAATAATTAAATTGTTGCTGGGAAAGTAGGATGAGAAAAATTATGGAAACAGAAATTTGGGGCAAAGATGTGACATACTATCTTCGAGGTTTTAAAAACTAGACTTAACTATTTAGCATTACTTTTTAAATCAATGAAATGAATCAGTAGTAATTTAGCATCTACAAATGAGCTAAAATTGAGCCAAAGCCGAACGCTAAGAATGGGTTAACATTTAGATTTAGGTCCCACGTGTTTAA
This sequence comes from Musca vetustissima, assembly GCF_032173495.1. NCBI lineage: Eukaryota > Metazoa > Arthropoda > Insecta > Diptera > Muscidae > Musca > Musca vetustissima. Next base: position 11,383 of record NW_026872730.1, read on the forward strand.
CATTTTATTCAAATCGGTTAAAATATAGATATAACCCAACACTGGAACACGTGTCCATAATTCTCAAAATTCATCACGTTAGAGGGTAACGCTATTGAAAGACTATGCTTAAGCATAGACCAATATCGATTACTTCTTAATGAGAGGAAACAATGTCAAATTACCATGCCATATGGGTTGGGAAGTCCCACACAGTGTGTATTTTGGCGACAATAACTAAACATTGACGATTATCAGTATCTGGAAAATTATATCCATATGATATTCAACGGATATCCATTGCTGTTTTAATAATGTTTTGTCAAAATTTAGCGTACCAATCGATCTAAATTTTTTGAACTCTTACTATTCGCTAGTGAAATTCGTATTCTATTCGCTAGTGAAATTCGTATTTCTAGATCTCTCAAAAGTTATCAGTATTGCACTATTTTGAGCAACCCCGGTACCTCCCAAGGTTGCGAAGATATGAAATATCTTCATTAAATTTAAAGTTAACAGCAATTCGTAAACCTTAGAGGTATCAGACCATTCATCACGTCATAAATCGAAAACATGACCTATGAAGAATGTGTACTTATGGGTTCGCTATTTACTCACCAAGGGCTTTTATGCCCATGAGCAATTTCCCTAGAAACTTGTTGCACAGCCATAATTAATTCACCATAATTTAGTACTTCGTTCTTGGGGGCGTATGATGTATTATATCCACCATATAAAACAATCATACGCCACTTGGCTCGAATCACATTACAAAATTCATTGAAAATTTCTTAATTATACCCTTCACTACTTTGTGCGGATGTTTGCAACAGACAAAAGGAATCGACCCATGGTTCCATTTGAGAATATGCATATAATCACTTTCTTCGTCGATATATGAATGTCCGTCCGTCTTTCCATGTATTCTTGTAAACAAAGTACAGGTGGCATTTATGATTCGAATGAAAGTTGCCACAGCTCATTTATTTGGCCCAAGGACGAAATCTATTGAAATTGGGAAAACGTGTGCAGATTTAGATATAGCTCCCATATATATATATATATATATATATATAGCATTTCCACATTAAATGAAACCTTTTCCAAATTAAATGAAACCTTTTCCAAATTAAATGAAACCTTTTCCAATTGAAATGAAACCTTTTACAAATAGAATGAAACTTTTTCCAAATTAAATGAAACCTTTATTCTTATCTAAGGAAATATAATATTTGCAGTAATTTTAAACCAATATTTGAAAATTAAATCAAAGGATATAGTATATAGTTGTATGGCTATGTAATTAACATAAATATTCTTTAATTCGGTGTGATTTCATTTAATATCTTTACTACATAAAACTAAATAAATAGTAATACAAACTGACATTTTAATAAATAAAAGAATTGAACGTTTAAAATAAATGCGAACCTGATTTTAGCCGGGAAGCTCTGATAATTGGGAACATGAGGAAGAATCAATATCCTCGCCAAGTATTGCAAGTGGAAATGCTCCAGAACCTACCGAAGCTACATCTACAAGACCCCGAAACAAATTGGGTCAGTATAACAAAATAACAAAAGACATGAAATTGTTATTATTTAAATTCTATGAAGAGGGGAGAATCATTTCCGAGGCTGCAAATTTAACCTGCATAAAAATAAATTCCGAAAAAACATTTATAAGAAGATACAAACAAAATTTTGGAACATTGAAGGAAAATAAGCGTGGAGGAAATAGAATTAAGTTGTTGCCACCACAAGTTTTAAGTCTGATCGAGTTCTATGTAGAAAGTCAACCTGGAATTACCCTCAAAGCCATAAAAACTAAACTGTTGAAAGAAAATGATATAAATATTTCCACAAGCTGCATAGAATATGGATTACGGAAATTAAAAATTACGTTTAAGATGGCCTCTTTTGAAATAGAACGAAAGAATGACTCCTGAACATTAGGCTTGAGGCAAAAATATGCTCAAGACTTTACAAAATGGATACCCCAACAAGGAGAAAAATTAATATTCATTGATGAGTGTGGATTTAATCTTCACATACGAAGAACCCAAGCCCGTTCAAGACAAGGAACAAGAGCACACATTGTGTTGCCTACGGTCAGAGGTCGTCATGTCACTATAATTGCAGCAATAAACAACGCGGGAGTTGTACATCACACAATCGTTTCTAATTCCAGTGTCAATGCAGACAGATTTAAATTATTTACAGAAATTTTTTTTGAGAAAATCAATCCAGAGTTGGAAAATAACGCTCACATACACTAGCGACATGACATAAAAAATTTGATCGAATCCAA
>NW_026872731.1:0-13706 GCF_032173495.1 Musca vetustissima
ATATTTAAATCTGAACCGATTTTCACGAAACTTGGCATAAATCATTCTAGACCTTATTCATTACGCTGTGGCAAATTTCGTGCAAGTCAAAAGATTTCCAAGAACTTTAGTGGACTATTTACCTGAAATCGGGCGAAGCTATATATGGGAGCTATATCTAAAATGAACCGATTTTCTGAAAACTTGGCAGACATCACTCAAGGCTCAATTCAGTACACTATGCTAATTCTTGTGCAAATCAAAAGATTTTCAGGACTTTAGTGGACTATTTACCTAAAATCGGGCCAAGCTATATATGGGAGCTATATCTAAATCAGAACCGATTTTCACGAAATTTTGCACATATCATTCTAGACTTAATTTGGTAGGTTGTGCCAAATTTCGTGCAAATCGAAAGATATATAGGAACTTTGCTGCACCATTTACCTTAAATCGGACAAAGATATATATGGGAGCAAATATATGTTCTAAATTTTAAATACGTAATACGTACAGTTCATCCGCGTGGATGCAGAGTTATAGCGTCAATAGTGAACAAACCTCAAAATTTCGGAACATGTAATATGCGTATATCTTAAAAACGGCTAGAGATACCGTCTTCAAAATTTCTCCGAATAACGTTGGTGTAAATACACATCACCCATACAAAAGTGAGCGAGGTACATTAGGGCGAAATGCAATCCCCATTGCATTTAAATGATCCACATATAGAGAAAAAAAAATTTTGTTTGAAAAGTCAAAAACCGTTGAACAGATTTTACTGAGATTTTTACAGTACCTGATGCTACCCAATAGAAAAATACTGGCTGGATAAAATCCTAAAATTCCGCGTGGATTTCGAGTTATACCATCAAAAGTATTCCCAACTCTGAAATAACATTGACATTTTATGCTTATATGCTTTTGGTTGTAGACACAAAAATCGCTGAATTGACTTCGCAGAAATTTTCGCAGTCAGTCATGCCATCCCATGGAAGTAAGATAGGAAAATAAACTTCCAAAATTCCGCGATGACGAGAAGTTAAAGCATAAACCGTAATCATAGCTCTGAACTAAAATTGGTCCAAATCAGAAATTTTCGATTCATAATTTGTTGCCCTATTATGTTATTATTAGTAATGATAAAAAACCACCAGTTCTGTTATTCCGCGAACGTCTGCTGTTATCTCTCCATTATCTTCACATATTTTAATAACATTTATGTAAAATGAAAATTATTGACATTAAAATTTTTATATTTTGTCATTTTGGAAAAAAATCAGTTAAGGAACTTTTTTTGTTTTTAATTTCAATAATTCTACAACAATTGGAGAAAATAAATATGAATTCAATAAAAGTATGAAACAGCAATAATTGGGAGATATCCAGAAGCGAAATGCTGCTGGTGGATTAAAATGTATAAAAATCTGAAATATGTGGTGGGTTATCATTACGTATTAAGTTTAGTTGATCAAACTTATATGACAAAAACTATTATTTCGAAGATGTATAGAGGAAACGACTAACTCAATTGCCACAAATTCTATCTTCGGACTTGATCTTAGTTTTCTTAAAAATATTAAGGTATGTACAGTTAAGACCAAGACTAAATCTAGGTTCGGTAAAAATATTATAATGGGACAATGCATTATTTTGAAAACCTTAACAGGAATAATACAGCAGGAATTATACAACAGGAAGAGATATCAATCGGAGCGAGGAAGGGATCCCAGCCATATAATGGGGAATCAGTTGAGAATACAGACATAAAGGTGGGGGGTAATGGTAATGAATGATTGTGTTGGTCTTTGAACTATTAATGCAAAACATGTAAATATTGGAGAAAATATATTAGCGTATAATCCTACTGAGATAAGTTAATCCAAATTTGTTTTTAACATCACCATTGTTAATCAGTGATTATTTAAAAATGTATTTGTACTCTATTGAATCGAATAAATTATATATTAACCAGCTACGATATAATTACTGATATTATCACTTAAGTAGGGGCAGCGAAGCGCCACGGGTCCAGCTAGTACTCTCTAAAAATGAATTTTGATATCAAAAATATTTGTCTTACAAACGAGTTATTTTAATTATAATCCCGTTCCACAAACTTTAGCATTCTTTTATTTAATAATTATAAGATATTTCTAATATTAAGGTATCAGTAAAATTCAAAACATGGAAAACCATCTTCAGTGAATTATTTCAAGTGAAATGTTAGCACATGTATAAAGCAGTGGTGGGGCTTCATTGAAATATAGCCACAATAATATCTCGTAACAAAACCAAATGAAATACTACTACCCACTAATTTCAATAAAACCTTCTGCCGTAAAATTAAAAAATTATAATTATGACATTCCGCAATTGATGATAACTGGAAAGTAGTGGTTAAGCCCTCTCGCCAGATAGAAAAATTTAACATAAATTTTTAATTTTTTTTTGTTTTTTTTTTTTTTTTTTTGCAAAATAGTCAGGCTGAATCCCAGTTTGTTGTTTTTATAAAAAACAACTATTTATTAGTGGTGAATGTATGGCATTGTTTGCCGAGGGGTAAGGCAGGGAAGACTACAGTTTCGGATCACCCCACTGATCCTCATCAGTTCCCTTAGTTTTTTGTTGGGATATTTTCCCCAGAAGCTATTGCTTCTATACAAAAAACCTTTCATACCCAAATGTCTCTTGTAACAAAGCGAAGTACTTAGCTGATCAACGACATAAACTGCATGAGAATTTCGCTGGTGCCTCACTTCGAGGTTAACAAGGCATTTACAAACAATTCCATACCTTTCCCAGTGTTGTGTGTTGTCACATCGCGACAAATGCACACAACGACTTTGTTGGTGTTGCTAGTATACAGCAACAAACCAAACAGTTTAACCGTGCCTGCGTCTACAAATGTTTTTTAATTTTTTACAGATATTTGTCGATAACAAAATAGGATTTCGGGTCTTCCAACTGATACCAGATACAAATTGTTGTAACCTAAAATATATTTTCATTTTGGTGATAATGATACGTTGAGTTTTAACATAATATGCACCATAGTATATATTTTACATTATTTTATACCATCCACGAACGATTTGACATTCCACGTTCTTGAAGTGTGTAAAACATTATAGGAAATTTTTCGTTGTTGGTCCATGTTATGTAGACCACATAGAGGATTTGTCAAATCCTCGAAATCTTATCGACCGTGCATTGGTTTTTAATTTGTTTTTACTTATTCTACTATTTCATTTTTCATTTAGATTGTAAATATGTTGAACAAAAAGTTCAATAAACTGTTTCGTATGAATTTCAATATTTTCTCGGAACCAAGACAACCAACGTCTTCTGGCGACAAGATTGTGGTTACTTAGTCATTTGGCCGTAATTGTAAATTGTGGGGTGAATAATCTGCCACGTGTTAAAATTGGCACTATGCCCATCGAAGTATTTCAAATGACCTTTGATTCTTTGAATAAAATGATTATAGTCAAATAAATAGTATGAGATTTCTTTAAATGTTGGTTGTTTAAATGTTCTTCTCGATAAAACAATGAATCAATTTCACGCCCTATTCCTAATGGCTGAGTGATTTGCCTACACCATTCTACCGCACAGGGTATACAAACCTACAAACCTTTTGACAATGTACTTAAAATCATTTTCTGAGTCGATTTATGTATGTCCGTCCGTTCGTATATTGGTGATAATTGATGGGTTATTACATTTAACATTATGTGGTTTTTATATCTATTTATAGAACATTAATGTGATTTTTCATATTGACGCCTCCTAACCATAGTAGGCTAAGTCGACTTAGCATATTTTAAAGTTCTTTACGTTAGATACTACGGTCCTTAATTTATATTCTCTGAAATTTTGGTAATCATCGGACAATCCAAACCAAAGTTATAAGCAAAAATGTACTTAGCATGGCCCGTAAGATATATGAAACTTCCGAACCTTGAGAGCTTCTACTGAAAAACTCACTTTTCAGACTTAGCATACTATGGTTCGAAGGCGTCGATATTATACTGAATAATTAAATACACAATACAATGCTCACAAGCAATTGTGTGTATTATAACCACTTGTCCAATTGAGTGTTTGCGCATTTGTCTATTTTATAATTTGGCATGCATGAACGCACAAATTACACACATTTAAGACTGAACTGCAGAAAATGTGTATAACATTGCTAATATTGACTAATATATAAATACAATATCCGACTGGGTCGACTTCATAATCTAAACACCATGATGAATCAAATGATGTCAAAATCACACAAGTCCGTGTAGCGGTTTCTAAATCAAAGCGACAATAAAACAAGATATTGAGGAAAAATATTTGTTTTTGGTTCGAAAAAATAATGTCATCATATTTATTTTTTTAATTGTATACAAGAAATTTCAGAAAAAAATGTTGGGGTTATTCTGCTATTTTACCCGAATTTCGCCGAAAAATTGACATATATAATAATAATCACTTTTTGTGTATAAGTATACGCCTTGCGGATTATATCAAGACCCTTCAGATAAATCTTAGAATTCTCTAAATAGGGATAAATCTTAAAATAAAATAATATTATGAAATATACATTTTAAATTGCGTGTAAATCGCGTAATTCTCAAAATCATTTGATGCGCATGCGGTTTCCAGGAAGTACTGAAGTTTATCTTCAAATCCATATATATTTAGCGAAATTTCATTTGACGGCTAAGATGTGCCACACGTTACATTGAAGTACCCAAAAAACCGTAAAACGCGAATAATTTCCGAAAACTCCATATGCCATGAACGCGCATCCGATTTCGGTGTGCACCCAAAAAAAAAAAAAAAAAAATACATCGATCTATACCGATTTCAATGTGGTCCATTAAGAACCATGGATGTGCCAGCTCACACTATTTTTGAGATATATTGGGTACATCTCTCTTTCGGCTGAAGTTTTTAAGTTTCTCTTTTCGAAAAAGATCAAAATCCGTATGAGGTCATTTATTGAAACGGAAATGATCCACAGAAAACGCAATTAAATCCGCGATATTTTCAAAAACATTTTTTGCCAAATTTCGTGTTTTTGGAAGGCCAGTTCCCGCCATTCTAGTAGATGGATTTTCACGAAGAAGATTTTATATCATCCGAAACGTAAAAAACCTTATTGATCGCGGGTACCCATATCATTCAGTTGACAGATCTAAAAATTTGGCCCCAAAAATAGGTTTTTTAGAAATTTGATCGCATAAAATTCGCACCTTCGGATGAGTATTACTCTGAAGCTGTGCATACTACATACACAAAATACATATCAAATTACGCAGATTCGCGACTACTTATAATCGATTTTTATAAATTCCTGTCTGCGTATTAAAGCTAGAAGTAAAATTAAAAAAACGCTCAAAATCGAGCTTCAAAATGTCATCATCATTTAAAGGTAGATGCAGTTAAAATTTTGAAAAATGATACATAAGGGGCGTAGTCCCCATTTTATTGGCTTCTAGTTTTATTTTGACACGAAGACCGTGGATCTATAATTAAATCTGAACCGATTCCCACTAATTTCTATAGGGCCACGTCTAAAGTGTGGTTCTATATTGTTTCCTTTTCCATATAAGAGTTGATGTATTTTTTGTTGTAATTTGTAGTGAACAATTAAACATGCAGTTTTATGTACATCTAGATAATTTTGAAATATTCTCCAATTGCTTAGCATTAACAGGAAAGCAGAATTCGGAAACAGCTTCAAGACAAATTCCTTAGTGCCATTATTTAAATGATTTCTTTCAAAATGATAACAATAACGTGTGTTAACTCTGTTTCAAAAATATCCTTTCATCGCTAAGAATGGAGTGTTTCAATAAAACCAGTATTTTAAATGTATTCATCTATTAGCAGCTGTAGCTCATCCCTTAATATGTTTTGTTTTTACGCAACAAAGAAACGGGATGTAAAAATGTTATGATACGAATTCCAAAAACAATACCAAAAATATTGGAAGGAAATTTCAACCACTGATGTTTCCTAAATTGTGCATTTTGCTAAACAAAAGAGCAGATGTTGCGTCTGATCTTTGTAGCGTGAGATTATTTTGCGAAATCGAAAATCTTAAAGAACTCCATCATTAGAAGATTTTTGAAAAGAAATGAATAGCTGCTATTATTTTCACTGTTTTGGCACAATTTTTAAGAGCCATATAATATATACTCCAGACCTTTAATGATTATATTTTCAAGGATATTTTTTGAGATTTATAAATGCCTATTTTTATTTCCAAGTTTGTATTAAAAATAATAATTTATAAAGAAATGACATACTTATAAATGTCTATTTAAAATATAAAAGGAGATTTTCAAAGAGCTATAGAAGCAGTAAAAAGAGTAGTAAAGTCGGAGGGGCCGCTGTATGATACACTTCACCACTTTGGGTATATTCAACAGATGCATCCTAAAAGACGCCGCATCCTACAGTGGTTCACCATTCACATAAAATCGAAAGAAAATATAAATGGGGCTATATATCAATCTGAACCAATTTCAGCAAAACTTGATACACGTTAGGTTATACAAACTTCATTACGTTGTGTAAATTTTTGTGCTAATCGGCCTAACATTGGTTCTTTAGAGAAGCATTTACGTAAATTCGGACTATATATATATATACTAGCGGGACCCGTGGCGCTTCGCTGCCCCTGATGAAATTATCAAATTAAAATTTAGGTAAACTCTGGTATTTGTATATGCTCGCATTAACACTACAAAAAAGTGTGAAATGTACATGTTGTAGTAGTTGTATAGTAATTATTAAATAATTCACTGTTTTCTGTAATGGTTGTAATTTTTGCTTTCTCGAAACACAATTTTTTTTTCGCAAAGTAACAACAATTCAAAAATTATGTCAATACTTTGTATCAATTTTACACGATCGATCACCTCCATCAGTTAACTCCTCCACAAAATGACATTAAAAAAAAATAGTGTTGTATCTGAATTTATCCTATCCCAGTCTCTGGCTTTTTCCAGATGATAAAACGATTTATAATAAAAAATGCACACTACTCACTTCAAATCATTTCAGAATTTTTAGAGTCTACAAACAAAATATTTTCAAATTTCAATATGCTGATTTTTAAAATGCAGTAAAAAGTGTATTCCCGTTGATCGTACTATGATCATTTTTGTATGGATGGTGTGTATTCACACCTTCCTTATTATGGCAAATTTTAAAAAAGGTATCTTAAGATAAACGCATATTACATGTTCAGAAATTTTGAGGTATATTTACTATTTATGCTATAACTCCGCATCCACGCGGAATTTTTAAAGTTTATAGAGCTTATGTTACTTTCAGGGCATGTCTCGATATGCAGTGTACTTCTCATTAAAATCTGTTCAGCGGTTTTGGCGTCTATAGGCAATTCGCTCCCCTGATAAAGTTATCAAGCGTATACCAATGATCAATTAATAAGCAACCTACATGCAGCTGCAATATATACTAATTTTAAAATTAGGAAAACTCTGGACTTTTATATGCTCGCATTAACACTACATATTGGCAATTTTTTTTTTGTTTTTTTTTTTAACTAAAACACACCGTTAATAATTTTTATCAATTTTACACAATTGTTATGCCCATGGAAACAGATAATGACACGTAATAACCAAAATTACTATTTTGCAAATCTTATTATCGATCACATCCATCTGTTACTTCCCCACAAAATGGTATTTATTATAATCCATATATTTTTGTAATCCAAGTAACATTTTTTTGTATAAATATATTTTCACAAACTGACAAAATAGAAAATTATTATGTCAATAATTTTTTTCTATTTTATTTTTTTTTTATTTCCATATTTCAAATTATATCGTAATTGTTCCAAAATTTATTCTCATTGGATGAAGCGTATTAACTTCCATGTTATTCAACTACATTCACCTACATTATTCAGAAAATTTTGAAGGCGGTATCTCTAGCCGTTCTTAAGATATACGCATATTACATGTTCCGAAATTTTGAGGTATGTTTACTATTGATGCTATAACTCTGTATCCACGCGGAATTTTAAAAGTTTATATAGCCTATGTTACTTTCAGGGCATGCCCCGAAATACAGTGTAAATCTCATCAAGATCTGTTCAGCAGTTTTGGCGTCTATCGGTAACATACAAACAAACAAACAAATTTTTTTATATTTTATATACATACATATATAGATATATGGGAGCTATATCCATATCTGACCCGATTTGAACAAAACTTCACATAAGCCAATATGTACTAATAATCCAATTTGTTCCAATTTTTATTACGCTATTCCTTACATACATATCTATTGTATGAACTAAGATAAATGTAATCGGTCATGATCAGTGTTGCCAATTTAGCACTTTTAGTGCTAGATTTAGCACTTTTGAAACTCGTTTAGCACCAAAAAATGATCTAGCACCTATCACCTTTTTTAGCATTTTTTTTCTAGAATTAGTTAATATTCAAAATGCCCCTATGTTTCACGTTATGATTTTAATTTTCCAATGTTAAAAAAGTGCCAGTACATTTGTAAATAAGTATTAAAGTTCGGACGGTCAGAAATGTTTGTATCCTGCACCATGTGGAGTGCATTAAAATTTTCTCAAAAAATGGTCGGGTACTTCATAAGCTTACTATAGCATCGCCTGCCAGTAGATTGTTTATTAGGTAACATGAAAAACCAAATTAAGAGCGATGTAAAAATCATAAACCTAAATCGGAAAGGAGAAAGGAGTTCTTTATTCATCCGGAATGCCGAATGACAAATTGTAGTCATTTCAGAGTACCGAAAATGGGTGGCGTCCTATTCTATTATGTTATGTCAAAAGATGGACCTAAACTTCGTCGGGAAAATATTCTAATCCTTAAAGGACACAAATAGTATAGAACTTTTATATGAGGGATATGTCCAAACTTAGACCTATGTAGAAAATTGCCCGCATAAATATATCCTACCCTACGAGAACACAGATAATGCATCTAAAACTTTCCAAATAAAAAAGGTAGAGCAGTACTTTAATATGAGTACTATGTGCCTTGACAATTTTCTGCATATATGCCATTCTCCGAAACCCCACAAAAAGCGATATTAATAAAAAATTTGACACACCATTAAAATCAAAATTTTCAAATTATAGTCAGTTTGATGAAAAACTTGCTCGACGAACCCAAAATGCCGTTCTCTAGGGCCTATCTCGAAACATAGACTCACAATGATAATTTTTGGTAGGGACTTAATGAGAATGCAAAATATCAAATATTTGTATTTTGGTTTAATTCGAATCTACACTAATTCAAGAATATCCCAATGAAAGTAAAAATACCAACAACTCTTGAAGATATAGCCGATTTATTGTGCTAGCATCAAGACGACGGCTATCGTATGAACTAGGATAAATCCAATCGGTCAAGATCTTCCTTACTTGTATACCCTTCACCACACTGTGGTAGAGGGTATTATGTCCGACTTTACTACTTTCCTTACTGGTTTCAACTTGGTTTGTGGTAAAAAATAGGCGATTTTTCAATAATATTTTTTTAAAGGCCCGCCATATTGTTGATTTTTTAGCGAAGCCAATAGTCCTAGTTCATACGACAACAACAACAAAACAATAACAACAAATTTTGTAAATTATTTATCTTTTTCGTGGGGGAGGGCGTGTTTCCTTAAAGTCATTTCTTCTAAATTCTCTTATACAATTTTTAGCACTTTTATTTGGCACTTTTTAAAATTTTTTAGTACTTTCTAGCACTTTTTTAAACAAAATCTAGCATTTTTCTCAATAAAGTTTTGGCAACACTGGTCACGATCTTCCTTTTTTCTTACATGGTTTTTTTACCCTTCACCACACTGTGGTACAGGGTATTATGTCTTTGTGCATATGTTAGTAACAGGCAAAAGCAAACGAGATAGACACATGGTTCCTTTTGAGAATATGCATAGAATCACTTTCTAAGTCGATTTATGCATGTCCGTCCGTCTGTCTGTCCATGTTAAATTGTAAACCAAGTACAGGTCGCATTTATGATCCGAATTGGATGAAATTTGGCATAGGTCACTTATTCGGCCCAAGGACAAACCCTATTGAAATTGGGAAAAATCGGTTCAGATTTAGATATAGCTCCCATATTATATATTTAACCGATTTGATGTAAGCGGTCCCTATATATCTTTCGATTTGCACGAAATTTGGTACAGCCTAATCATTTAGGTCTAGAATGATGTCTGCCAAGTTTCGTGAAAATCGGTCCAGATTTAGATATAGCTCCCATATATAGTTTCGTCCGATTTCATGTAAATGGTGCCCCAAAGTCCCTATATATCTTTCGATTTGCACGAAATTTAGCATAACGTACTGAATTGAGCCTAGAATGATGTCTGCCAAGTTTCGTGAAAATCGGTCCAGGTTTACATATAGCTCCCATATATAGTTTCGCCCGATTTCATGTAAATGGTGCCCCAAAGTCTTTATATATCTTTCGATTTGCACGAAATTTGCCAAAACGTATTGAATTAAGTGCAGAGCGATGTGTGCCAAGTTTCGAGAAAATCGGTCCAGGTTTAGATGTAGCTCCCATATATAGTTTCGTCCGATATCATGTAAATGGTGCCACAAAGTCCCTATATATATTTCGATTTGCACGAAATTTGACATAACGTTCTGAATTGAGCCTAGAATGATGTCTACCAAGTTCCGTGAAAAACGGTCCAGAATTTGATATAGCTCCCATATATAGTTTCGTCCGATTTCATATAATGGTGCACCAAAGTCGCTAATATCTTTCGATTTGCACGAAATTTGGCATAACATACTTAATTGAGCCTAGAGTGATGTCTGCCGTGTTTCGTGAAAATTGGTCCAGATTTAGATATAGCTCCCTTTTATTATAGATTGATTTTAAATAATTGACGCACCATGGAACCAATAGGAACAAAACGTTCTGAAATTAGTATAACCTAACCTGACAAGTTTGTTTGAATTTGCTTAATATTTGGATAGAGCTTCCATATATATTTTCGCCCGATTTCATGTAAATATCACATATTTTATTTCATCCAATGTCATGTTAATAGTCCTGTTTAATATACCCATAGTGGTGAAGGGTATCATATAGTCGGCCCCGACGGCTTTACTACTTTCCTTACTGGTTAGTAAAAAATCGAATTTTATAACTCTTGGCATAAATTTTTACCGATTATAACAGTTCAACCAGAACATGAAAATGTCGTAAGAATCGATACGGCATTTGGAAGTCTGGTATTGTTAATATTAGAGAATATCATAATATGTCGATCCTTGTAAATATTTAAGTATAACTCCCACATACGATTACATACATCAATATAATTGTTATCAGTTTAAAGTTTAAAGGTTAACCGCTCCTCTTTGATATACTGACTATGTGTTATGGGAGTAAATCTTACACACACAAATTTCGGTTCATTTGACCCTTTAAATATTGTTCGATCTTCAGCAAAACCGCCATGTGTGTAAAATTTCATGATCTTCAATCAATTATTGTGGCCTCTACAGTGACCAGTAAAACATACAAAAATAATGTTCTTGCTCCATTCTTATATGTTTTACTCGATTCCTAAACCAACCATTATCAAAAAAATATAGGTGTTATCAAAATTAATTAAATTTACATATTTATACTACATTTCCAATTAATAATTACACCCTACAATACACAGGGTGATAGGTCTTCGTGTATAGGCTTGTAACATACAGAAGGAAACGGGGTAGACCCATAGTTACTTTTGAGGATATTCATATTCTGAGTCTGTCAGTCCATTTATAATTATAAACAAAGTATATGACGCATTCATGATCCGAATGGGATGAAATTGTAGAAAATCATACGTATATATATTTTATCCGATTCACAAAATACCCAAATTTTGAGCGATTGAGACGAAATTTTATACCCCTATTGGTGAAAGTTATTATATAGTCGCTTGTCTTTTGTTTATGCCTTACGGGAGCAAGAATATCTTAGTTTTGAGCAAAAAAAAATCAACAATGAAACAACGGAAATTTCCACGCAGTAAAGTCGACCGAAGTATCTCCATTGTCTTCCATTCCTCCATTGACATCTTTTCTAATTGCCTATTGCGTATGTTTCGGCAAATATTTATTGTCACACACATGAAGACGATTTATTTATATCTACTTATTTGTCTTATAAATCGAAGGCTCATGCAGAGCGTTCCTTATTCATGCTTGCTATTGTTTCTTCTTCTTCTTAACGATCAACATAATCCCCCTTTTGGGAAAATCACAAACAGCTGCTAAAATTGTTTCTAGGGTTGATTTGTCTGACTATCTGTCTACCTGATGAGAATATAAAATCCGGAAGACTGGCTGCAATCATCACCAGTTCGTTTGCAACGATCATCGTGTACGGAACGTGTTTTTATCGCGTTTTATTATTAGTTTAATATAAACTTTTGGTGTAATCTCAAAAAATGGAACGGCTACAAAGTGAAAGGAAATCAGTGATGACAACTGCCTCTAACGTTTTCTACCAAATTTGGGAAAGAAGCTGAAATCTTTGAGATATCCTTTTATGATGTCGTCTACAATGGTTGGAATCAATAAGCCATTCGATACTTTTTCGGAATTCATCGAAGGTCGTTTTTCTCCCATTCATGATGCCATTGGAACGTGAATCTCAGATGGAAAGGGAATTCCTCAATAGTCAGATGACCTTTCTCACAAATGACTTCCTTTGGCGAGGTTTTATGATGTCCATGCAAACATGGGACTCAAGAGTGATTCGGATATTTTTTGGATGGTTTATTCTTCCTTTTTGTTATGTGTATTGAATGTAAACAATCATCATAGCATTGAAGATTACCCTGATTTTGTATAATGCTCTGCATTGGAAACCTTAATCATCAAAGTTGTATGGTATGAGTCTGAAACAATTCGGCTGCTGTTTCATTTTCAGGTTTTTTTTTAAATCTAAACTGATTCATCGATCTAAGATGAAGGGAATTGTGTCGCTCTTATTTATCACCATTCCCGAGACTTCTGATACCTAATGTGCTGATAAGACTAAAGTACCCTTAAACATTTCAGCTTCGTGATGACATCCTGAATACATCTTCAATGAGAATTTGCAAAATATTACGACTTTGGCAAAATCGGAATTCCACATAAGGTTGTTCCATCATTCGTATGCTGTCCGAAATGTTAATTATCAACAGGAAGTCAATTTATCATTATTCTTCATTTGTTATCTCTGATAAAAGTAGCATAAAGTTGACGGGAATCCTAATATCTATTATCATGAAGGTTTCAAATAATTTGTGCACTTCACCTAATTACAGTAATTCTACTATCGTTACTTCAAGGAAGTTCTTCTTCAACCGCAGCTGAATTACAGGTATCATCAATATTCTTCAACACATGCCAAAAATTATCTTCAAGACATCGTTAAAAAAATCCTCACCATTTAGAGCCGAAATTCTTCAAAAAATTTCAACAACAATCAATTTAACATGTCATCATTGTTGGCAGCTATCATTAATACCCTCGCATTAAATATTATCCACATACTGACACTTTGCGATTCGTTTGGAGCAGACTCAGTTCAAATCATCAGTTTGCCACATAGAGCAGACATTTTTCACAGAACTTCAGCAACAACTAGTTTCAAGTCATGCGTTGAATTTTCAGCACATAATAA